>NC_066577.1:1289850-1322350 GCF_024679095.1 Eriocheir sinensis
TTCTGTCTGTCTCTTCATCAGTCTCTATTTCCTGTGCGTGTTGTCCCTTATCGTCCACTTGTTTCCTGCCTTCCTTGGCGCTGCTTCCTCGTCCTCGCCTTGGTGGGTACGTGCGCCACACCCAGGGTGACGGAGGCGAACACCGGGGCAACGTGCAGCTGTAGTGTGTGTGTGTGTGTGTGTGTGTGTGTGTGTGTGTGTGTGTGTGTGTGTGTGTGTGTGTGTGTGTGTGTGTGTGTGTGTGTGTGTGCCCCCAACTTGCCCTTGGCTGAGAGAACCTTCCTGTGCTGTACGGAGTCACTGTTTTTTGTTACAGTCTACGGTTGTGCTGTGTGTGTTCATCCGTTCTCTCTCTCTCTCTCTCTCTCTCTCTCTCTCTCTCTCTCTCTCTCTCTGTTCCGTTCTCTTCTTCTCATAACATTTTTTCAGGGTAACTTTTATGAACTTCTGTGAAAGTGTTTTCTTTCACAACCGATTCGTTTTCTGTTTCAAGTCTAAGATTTAGAGTGTTGATAATCTTTTCAGTGAGTGACTAAGAGAACTGTGTCAAGGAAACCTGTTTTTCGTGTTTTATTTAGTGAGGCGCAACATTTGCTCTTCCCAAGCCAATGAAATAGTACTTTGAAACACAACACACATCGTTACGCCATGCAGAGGAAGCAGCGTGTGGAGTATGCATCTCACCTGTGTGTGTGTGTGGGGGGGGCTCATATGCACAGCTGTCCTGGACAGAGTGGAGGAAAGCTCTTCGTCTCATCAACTGCCCTCCTCTTGCTGACAGTCTTCTGCCTCTTAAATTCCGCCGCCATGTTGCCTCTCTTTCTTTATCGATATTTTCACGCTGACTGCTATTCTGATCTTACTAACTGCATCCCCCCCCCCTCCCCCCTCCCGCGGCTCCGCTGCACAGGACTTTCTACTCATGCTCATCCCTATACTGTCCAAATCCCTTATGCAAGAGTCATCCAGCATCTTCACTCCTTCATCCTCACGCTGGTAAACTCTGGAACAATCTTCCTTCATCTGTACTTCCTTCTGCCTGCGACTTGAACTCTTTCAAGGTGAAAGTATCTTGACGCCTCTCCTCCCGAAGTTGGCCTCTCTTTCGGCCACTGCAAAAAAGTCAAATAACGCCAAAAAGTGATGTTTTGTGGGACATCTGGAGACAGGTAACGAGAGTGTTTTACCTAGCCGAATAAAAAGCTCGTCGTTAGGGCATTGAAAAATTCAGTAAGTTAATACACTCGTAAGGAGGTGTTTTAGTTCATTCGTAACTCTGCCATTCCGCAAGAGTCTGCCTTAAAATGGTCCCTCACGATAGGGGACATTGATACACTTCTGGCCCAGGACCTCAATGTTACTGTGTCCAGGAGAAGGAACTGGCAGAGGGAGGGAGAGAGAGGGAGAGGGAGAGGGAGAGGGAGAGGGCGGAGGAGTAAAGAAATGAAATAACTAAAGGAGCTGAAGAAGGGAGGATTTCTCCAGAGTCTGCCTTAAAATGGTCCACGTCACTGTAGGAGAGACGGACATATTTCTGGCTTCAGTATTACTTTGTCCACGAGAAAGGACTGGCAGAGATCGAGAGAATCTGTCTCTCTCTCTCTCTCTGACTTGAACTCTTTCAAGGTATTAGTATCTTGTCTCCTCTCCTGCCTCAGTTGGCATCTCTTTCTGGCACTGCAATGTCTGTATATATCTCTCTCTCTCAGTGGCTGGGTGCTGAATTCAGGGTTGCAGTAGTTATAATTGTAATTTAATTCAAATGTAATATATAACAGTTTCATTGTAATTGTAATTGAATATGCAATTATAGTAAGTAATTGTAATTGTAATTAATTAAACGATGAGGTAATCTGTAATTAATTGTACTTAAAAAGTGGAGGTAGTACTGGGTGAGGGGGGGCGGTGCAGGGGTGGTGGTGAGGAGGCGGTGCAGCGGTGGTGGTGAGGGAGGGCAGCAGTGGTGGTGGTGAGGGGCAGCAGCAGTGGTGGTGAGGGGCAGCAGTGGTGGTGAGGGGCAGTGCAGCGGTGGTGGTGAGGGGTGGCGGTGCAGGGGTGGTGGTGAGGGGAGGGCGGTGCAGCGGTGGTGGTGAGGGGGTGGTGCAGTGGTGGTGGTGAGGGGCGGTGCAGCAGTGGTGGTGAGGGGCGGTGCAGCAGTGGTGGTGAGGGGGCAGTGCAGGGTGGTGGTGAGGGGGGCAGCAGTGGTGGTGAGGGGGGATTGGTGGTGGTGAGGGGGGTGCAGCAGTGGTGGTGAGGGGGGCAGCGGTGGTGGTGAGGGGGTGCAGCAGTGGTGGTGAGGGGGCGGTGCAGCGGTGGTGGTGAGGGGGTGCAGCGGTGGTGGTGAGGGCAGTGCAGCGGTGGTGGTGAGGGGCAGTGCAGCAGTGGTGGTGAGGGGGGGTTGGTGCAGTGGTGGTGGTGAGGGGGCAGTGCAGCAGTGGTGGTGGTGAGGGGGCAGCGGTGGTGGTGAGGGGGCGGTGCAGCAGTGGTGGTGAGGGGCGGTGCAGCGGTGGTGGTGAGGGCGGTGCAGCAGTGGTGGTGAGGGGGCGGTGCAGTGGTGGTGGAGAGGAAAGGGCGGTGCAACAGTGGTGGTGACGGGGTGCGGTGCAGCGGTGGTGGTGAAGGGGGGCGGCGCAGCGGTGGTGGTGAGGGGCGGTGCAGCGGTGGTGGTGAGGGGCAGCGCAGCGGTGGTGGTGAGGGGGCGGTGCAGCGGTGGTGGTGAGGGGGCAGCGCAGCGGTGGTGGTGAGGGGGCGGTGCAGCGGTGGTGGTGAGGGGGCGGCAGAGCGGTGGTGGTGAGGGGCGGCGCAGCAGTGGTGGTGAGGGGGCAAAGAGCAGAGGAGAGGAGGGTGGGTGAGGAAAGAGGAAGGAGGGAGGAAAGGAAAGAAGGAAAGGAGGAAACTGAAGAAAGAAAACAAGGACACAAATGAATAGAAGGAGGAAGAGAGAGAGAGAGAGAGAGAGAGGAGGAGAGAGAGAGAGAGAGAGAGAGAGAGAGAGAGAGGAGAGAGAGAGAGGAGAGGAGAGAGAGAGAGAGAGAGAGAGAGAGAGAGAACAGGAGAAAGAGAGAGAGAGAGAGAGAGAGAGAGAGAGAGAGAGAGAGAGAGAGAGAGAGAGAGAGAGAGAGAGAGAGAGAGAGAGAGAGAGAGAGAGAGAGAGAGAGAGAGAGAGAGAGAGAGAGAGAGAGAGAGTAGTTCCCAAGTCCTCCTAAGCCGTGGTCCAGCAGGGTCCAGAGAGGTTGTAATCATTTTTTACTTCATCCCAATACCATAGATACATTCAAGAAGAGGTTAGATAAAGCCATGGATGGTGAGGTAAGGTGGGGTTGAGTGTACAGGAGCTGCCTTGTATAGGCCAACCGGCCTCTTGCAGACTCCTTACGTTCTTATGTTCTTATGTTCTTATACTGGAATTGGGAGACATGCGGCTCGGAATAACTCTCATACTACTGTACACAACCCTTAACACTGAATGCTTAAGTGCCAGTATTGCTCTGCACTCGCTGACGGTGCCAGGGTGTCATACTCACGGCCCTCGTGACACACTTGGCCCCTGGGATGGTCGTGAGCGGCCCGCGGTATTCCCTGCCTCACCTGTTTCGTTGCGGGGGTCCACAGGTGAAAGAGTGACTGGAGAAGCGGAACGGGACACACACGGCTGGGAACCGCTGACCCAAGCAGTGTCTCGAGTGTTTTCTTTCCGTGACTTCCTTCCAAGTATTTTCTGTAAGTCAACGCGAAGAAAAGAGGAAAGGACAACTCGCTTCATCGTGTCTGCACGGGAAGGAGACTACGACAACTTCCTTCACTCAGTTCTATGTAATCTTCTGTCCGTGATGTATTCACTAATTAATAATCTTAAGGGGGAGTCTAAATCAGGTTCACTTTGCTTACACTGGGGATTTTATTTTTCTTGTTTTGCATTATTTTCGAAATAATACAGTGGTCTTTTATTTTTCCTTCTTTTTTTTCTTTTTCTTCTTGATCTCTAATCTGTCTCCGATCCCTGTAAACACACACACACACACACACACACACACACACACACACACACACACACACACACACACACACACACACAAACACACACACACACACACACACACACACACACACACACACACACACACACACACACACACACACACACACACACACACACACACACACACACACACACACACACACACACACACACACACACACACACACACACACACACACACACACACACACACAAACTCACCCTGTTTTTCCGTGTTTTTTTCTTTTCCCTGTTTTTTTCTCCTTTCCCTGTTTTTCCCTGTGTTTTTTCTTTTCCCTGTTTTTTCTCCTCTCCCTGTTTTTCCGTGTTTTTTTTATTTTCCCTGTTTGTTTTCCCTGTGTTTGTCTTTTTCATGTTTTTTTCTCCTTTCCCTGTTTTTTTCATGTTTTTCTTTACCGTTTTTTATCCTTTCCTTGTTTTTTTTCCTCTGTCTTTTTCTTTTCCCTGTTTCTTTCTCCGTGTTTTTTCCCCGTTTTTTCTCCTCTCCCTATTTTTTTTCCCTGTTTTTTTCTCCTTTCCCATTTTTTTTCTTTTCCCTGTGTTTTTTTTTCATTTCCCAGTTTTTTTCACTTCCCTGTTTTTTCCTGTTTTTTTTTTCTCTTTTCCATATTTTTTTTTTATTTCCGTTTTTTCAATTTTCTTTTCCCCGTTTTCTTCTCTTCCCAGTTTCTTTAAAGATTGGACGAGACGAAACGAAACGAAAAGAGAAGAGAAGCGAGTCAGTCTTTCGTTCGTTTCCAAATTCGTTTTATTCATATATTCACCGAGGCGGAGCTTAAGAAAACACACACACGCACGCACGCGCCTTTCTGCTCCTCTCCTCAACTGTATAATAATAGCTTACCTTCCGTCTGAGTCTCGGCCGCACGGAAAATGAATGAAAGGAACCAAGCCAACGGAGAAACACTTGTCAAAAGATCTGCCAAACGGAAGAAAATTCATAAGTAAAAAAAATAAAACGAACCATAGTATTTATTCTCTTAATAAATCAAGCAAATCAAAACAAACTCGTGTATGTCTAAAAACGAATAACAAAAACAACACAAACTAACGACATTCACCACCACACGAATATTATTTCTCGTATATAAGTAAAACAAACGAGCGGTAGTTTTCTTCTCTCTATGGGCCGCATTACAAGTCCAATCCGAGGAGTTTTGGGTCACTACAAAGGTCGGTTTAGGGGCCGCATTACAAGTCCAATCCGAGGAGTTTCGGGTCACTACAAAGGTCGGTTTAGGGGCCGCATTACAAGTCCAATCCGAGGAGTTTCGGGTCACTACAAAGGTCGGTTTAGGGGCCGCATTACAAGTCCAATCCGAGGAGTTTCGGGTCACTACAAAGGTCGGTTTAGGGGCCGCATTACAAGTCCAATCCGAGGAGTTTCGGGTCACTACAAAGGTCGGTTTAGGGGCCGCATTACAAGTCCAATCCGAGGAGTTTCGGGTCACTACAAAGGTCGGTTTAGTGGAAGAATCACAAGTCCAATCCGACGAGTTTCGGGTCACTACAAAGGTCGGTTTAGGGGCCGCATTACAAGTCCAATCCGAGGAGTTTCGGGTCACTACAAAGGTCGGTTTAGGGGCCGCATTACAAGTCCAATCCGACGAGTTTTGGGTCCCTACAAAGGTCGGTTTAGGGGCCGCATTACAAGTCCAATCCGAGGAGTTTCGGGTCACTACAAAGGTCGGTTTAGGGGACGTATTACAAGTCCAATCCGAGGAGTTTCGGGTCACTACAAAGGTCGGTTTAGGGGACGTATTACAAGTCCAATCCGAGGAGTTTTGGGTCACTACAAAGGTCGGTTTAGGGGACGTATTAGAAGTCCAATCCGAGGAGTTTCGGGTCACTACAAAGGTCGGTTTAGGGGACGTATCAGAAGTCCAATCCGAGGAGTTTCGGGTCACTACAAAGGTCGGTTTAGGGGACGTATCAGAAGTCCAATCCGAGGAGTTTTGGGTCCCTACAAAGGTCGGTTTAGGGGACGTATTAGAAGTCCAATCCGAGAAGTTTTGGGTCACTACAGAATTATTCATCCCGAACTCTGTAGGGACCCGAAACTTCTCGGGTATGACTTGTAATACGCTCCCATCAACCAAACAGAAGAACTAAACAAACTCGTGAATATGTAACAACGAATAACAACATAAACAAACAATATCCATCACTAGACGAACAAAATTTCTTGTTTATAAGTAAAATGTGAATATTTCTTCTCTCTATAAAGCAAACAGAAAACAATACAAACTCGTGCATATTTAAAGAAAATGAATAACAACAACAATAACAAAACTAACGACACTCACCACCGCATGAATATTCTTTCCCATTCATAAGTAAAAAAAAAAAGCTAGTATTTCTTTTCTTTATAAACCAAACAGAAAAACAAAAAAAATCGTGTATCCAGAAGCCTATATAAATTATCGTCCGCAAGTAAAACAAAAAACAAAAAGACAAACTCGTGTGTTCAGAAGCCTATATAGTTTATCGTCCACAAGTAAAACAAAAGAAAACAAAGACAAACTCGTGTGTTCAGAAGCCTATATAGTTTATCGTCCACAAGTAAAACAAAAGAAAACAAAGACAAACTCGTGTGTTCAGAAGCCTATAGTTTACCGTTGAAAAGTAAAGTAAGTTTTTCGTTCATAAGTAAACAATAACAACTACTATTTCTTCTCCTAATAAACCAAACAGAAAAACAAACAAACTCGTGTATCCAGCAGCCTATAGTTTATCGTTCAACAGTAAAAAAAAATAATAAATAAAAATAAATAAATATAGACGCCACAAAAAGCTCAGCCTGTGCGCGTTCGTTATTGATTCTCTTCTTTCTTTCTTTTTCATTTCATTTATCTTTTTCGTTTTTTTTTCTTTTCTTTTTTTCTTTTCCCGGTTTCTTCTCTTCCGTGTTTTTTTTTCATTTCCGTTTTTTCATCCTTCCTTTTTTCTCATCTTTTCCGTTTTGTTTTCTGTTCATTGTTTTTTTTCTTCTCATTGTTTTCTGATCCCGATTTTTCCTTTCCCTTTTATCTTCTTGTTTTCTTTTCCTTTTTTTGCTTTTCATTTTTTTTCTTTTCACGATTTTTCTTTTCCTTTTTTTCCTTTCCTTGTTTTCTTTTATTAATCTTCTTAAGATAAAACGAAACGAAAAAAAAAAACAAGTGAGTCAGTCAGTCAGTCTTTCTTATTTGCATCTTTTCCACTTTTTTTTATTTCATTTTTTTCACTTTTTTCAATCTGTTATAATCCTTTGTTTTGATGCGGGACACAAAAGCGACACATCACACACACACACACATATACACACACACACACACACACACACACACACACACACACACACACACACACACACACACACACACACACACACACACACACACACACACACACACACACACACACACACACACACACACACACACACACACACACACACACACACACACACACACACACACACACACACACACACACACACACACACACACACACACACACACACACACACACACACACACACACACAGAGAGAGAGAGAGAGAGAGAGAGAGAGAGAGAGAGGTTCCCATTCCCATACATCTACTTTATATTTCATTATTCACGGAGGTTAACAAACAACAAAGGAAATAAACAAACAAACGAACAAACAACCGCGTAGAAACAATAGCAAACCCTCCCCCTCTCTCTCTCTCTCTCTCTCTCTCTCTCTCTCTCTCTCTCTCTCTCTCTCTCTCTCTCTCTCTCTCTCTCTCTCTATCTATCTCTCTCTCTCTCTCTCTCTCTCTCTCTCTCTCTCTCTCTCTCTCTCTCTCTCTCTCTCTCTCTCTCTCTCTCTCTCTCTCCTTTCATCTCATCTTTCCTCTCGTCTCCTCTTCCTATCCTCTCCTCTCATTTCATCCTTTTTCTTCGTTTCCCTTGTCTTCTCTTCTCTTTTCTCCTCTCCTCTCATATTCTTTGTGTTTCTCCTCCTTTCTTTTCACTTCCCTTCTCTTCGCATCTCTCTTCTACTCTCTCCTCTCCCTTCTCTTCCTCACGTACGCTAACAGGCCATAAAATACATTCCTGCTGTGATGTGAACGTTGTCGGTCTTGTAACCTGCGTGTGCGGGGAAGTGTAAAACGCATTATTTTTATCATGCTAATGGTTTGCTGTCTTGCGTGAGTGTGTTGGAAGAGCAGGAACAGAAGCAATAGCAGCAGGAGGAGGAGCAGGAGGAGGAGGAGGAGGAGGAGGAGGAGGAGAGAGGATGTGTTTGAGTCAATATGAAAATCGTATGATGCAGTTTCGTCTTTCTCTTGTCGTTTTTTTAAATTTTTTCGTGTGTGTGTGTGTGTGTGTGTGTGTGTGTGTGTGTGTGTGTGTGTATTTAAGTGTATGTGTGAAAAAATTCGTTCACTGATCCTAATGCTGTTTTTTTTCCTTTCCTTCCTCCGTGTGTGCTTGTGTGTGTGTGTCTGTGTGTGTGTGTGTGTGTGTGTGTGTGTGTGTGTGTGTGTGTGTGTGTGTGTGTGTGTGTGTGTGTGTGTGTGTGTGTGTGTGTGTGTGTGTGTGTGTGTGTGTGTGTGTGTGTGTGTGTGTGTGTGTGTGTGTGTGTGTGTGTGTGTGTGTGTGTGTATGTGTGTGTGTGTGTGTGTGTGTGTGTGTGTGTGTGTGTGTGTGTGTGTGTGTGTGTGTGTGTGTGTGTGTGTGTGTGTGTGTGTGTGTGTGTGTGTGTGTGTGTGTGTGTGAGTGTGTGTGTGTCTGTGTGTGTGTGTGTGTGTGTGTGTGTGTGTGTGTGTGTGTGTGTGTGTGTGTGTGTGTGTGTGTGTGTGTGTGTGTGTGTGTGTGTGTGTGTGTGTGTGTGTGTGTGTGTGTGTGTGTGTGTGTGTGTGTGTGTGTGTGTGTGTGTGTGTGTGTGTGTGTGTGTGTGTGTGTGTGTGTGTGTGTGTGTGTGTGTGTGTGTGTGTGTGTGTGTGTGTGTGTGTGTGTGTGTGTGTGTCTGTGTGTGTGTGTGTGTGTGTGTGTGTGTGTGTGTGTGTGTGTGTGTGTGTGTGTGTGTGTGTGTGTGTGTCTGTGTGTGTGTGTGTGTGTGTGTGTGTGTGTGTGTGTGTGTGTGTGTGTCTGTGTGTGTGTCTGTGTCTGTGTGTGTGTGTGTGTGTGTGTGTGTGTGTGTGTGTGTGTGTGTGTGTGTGTGTGTCTGTGTGTGTGTCTGTGTGTGTGTGTGTGTGTGTGTGTGTCTGTGTCTGTGTCTGTGTGTGTGTCTGTGTCTGTGTCTGTGTGTGTGTGTCTCTCTGTTCCTGTCTCTCTGTGTGTGTCTCTCTTCATTAACCTCTTCTTTGCTCTCTCTCTTCTCTCTCTCCTTCCTTACCTTCCTCCTCTCTCTCCTCTCCTCTCTCCTCCTTCCCTCCTTTCCTCATCCATCCTCCATTACCTCCCTCCTCCCTCCTCACTGCCTCACCCTTCCTCCTTTCCTTACCTCTCCCTCCCTTTATTCACCTTTCTTCACCACTCCCCTTCATCTCTCCTTCCCTTCCTCTCTTACCTCTCTCTCTCTCCCTTCCTCACCTTCCTCCCTCTCTCCACTCTCCCTTACTTTACCTTCCTCCTCCTTCCCTCCTTTGCTACAACTTTCTCTATTTCCTTCCTTCCTTTCTTTAACTGTCCTCCCTTTCTCCCTCTTTTACCTTTCATTATTTCTCCCTTCCTTCACCTTCCTCC
Organism: Eriocheir sinensis; assembly: GCF_024679095.1. Classification (NCBI taxonomy): domain Eukaryota; kingdom Metazoa; phylum Arthropoda; class Malacostraca; order Decapoda; family Varunidae; genus Eriocheir; species Eriocheir sinensis. The sequence goes on from NC_066577.1 coordinate 1,299,589, forward strand.
TTACCTCTCTCACTTAACTGTACCTCTGCTCTCTCTCCCTTTCCTCCCTTCCTTCACTTTCCTCCCTTCCTCTCTTAACTCTCTTCTCTCTCTCCCTTCCCTTCCATCTTCACCTTCCTCCCTTCCTTCACCCTTCCTTCCTTCCTTTACCTGCCTGCCATCTTTCTATCTCCTCTTACATCATCTCCCCATTTTCTTTCACATATTCCTATCTTCTTTCCCATCGTCATCCCATTTTCTTTCCCATCATCTTCCCATTTTCTTTCCCCTCATCTCCCCATTTTCTTTCCCCTCATCTTCCCATTTTCTTTCCCCTCATCTTCCCATTTTCTTTCCCCTCATCTTCCCATTTTCTTTCCCCTCATCTTCCCATTTTCTTTCCCATCATCTTCCCATTTTCTTTCCCCTCATCTTCCCATTTTCTTTCCCATCATCTCCCCATTTTCTTTCCCCTCATCTTCCCATTTTCTTTCCCATCATCTCCCCATTTTCTTTCCCCTCATCTTCCCATTTTCATTCACACCATCTCCCATTTTCTTTCCATCATCCAATTTCTTTCCCCTCATCTTCCCATTTTCTTTCCCATCATCTCCCCATTTTCTTTCCCATCATCTCCCCATTTTCTTTCCCATCATCTTCCCATTTTCTTTCCCATCATCTTCCCATTTTCTTTCACACCATCTCCCCATTTTCTTTCCCATCATCTTCCCATTTTCTTTCCCATCATCTCCCCATTTTCTTTCCCATCATCTTCCCATTTTCTTTCCCATCATCTTCCATATCATTCCCATCTTTTTTCATATCATCCTCCCATTTTCTTTCACACCATCTCCCCATTTTCTTTCCCATCATCTTCCCATCTTCTTTCACATCATCCTCCCATTTTCTTTCACATCATCTTCCCATTTTCTTTCCCATCATCTTCCCATCTTCTTTCATATCATCCTCCCATTTTCTTTCACACCATCTTCCCATCTTCTAATCCCATACTCCCTTCCTACACCTGCCCTTCCCGTCCCTCCTCGGCCTTTCCCTCCCTCTCTCCTTCCTTCTTTTCCTTCCTCTTCTCTCCCTCCTTCCTTCCTTTCCTCCCTTCCCTTTCTCCATCCCTCTTTCATCTCCCTTCCTCTTCTCTTCCTCCTTCCTCCCTTTCCTTATCTTCCTGTATTCTCTTGATAGATTTTAGTCTTGTTTTTCTTTCTCTCTTTCCCTTCCCTTCCCTTCATCTTCCAACTGTTCATTGTTCTCTAGACTTCAATTCTTTTACTCTGTGTTAGTCTTGTTTATTCAGTGATTTCATTTCTCTCTCTCTCTCTCTCTCTCTCTCTCTCTCTCTCTCTCTCTCTCTCTCTCTCTCTCTCTCTCTCTCTCTCTCTCTCTCTCTCTCTCTCTCTCTCTCTCTCTCTCTCTCTCTCTCTCTCTCTCTCTCTCTCTCTCTCTCTCTCTCTCTCTCTCTCTCCGTACCGTTATTACTCGTCTTTTCGCTCAGGTAATCAAAATGAAGGTTGCTGATAATATTCACCGAGCTCTTTGAAGATAATAACAGGAATATTACTCTATCTATCTATCTATCTATCTATATATATATATCTATCTATTTATCTGCCTTTTTATCTTTTTATCTATCTATTTTGTCTGTTATTGTTTGTTTCTCTCTTTCTTTCGTCTCTATGGTCATTTCTATTTTTTAATCCTCTGAAAAGATTAAACCCTATAGATTTTTTTACAGCACAGAGAGCAACTCAAGGGCAACACAAAAAGATGTAAAAAAAAGGCGGCTAAATGTTGCTTTCATATAGTGATAGATACAGAGTGGCCGAAAGAGGTCATTTTCGGATGGAGAGGTGTCGATGCACCCTTCTTGAAAGAGTTGTCATAAGCAGGAGGAAATACAGACGAAGGAAGGCTGTTCCAGAGTTTACCAGCGAAGGGGATGAAAGAATGGAGATGTTGGTTAACTCTTACATAAGGGGTTTGCACAGTACAGGGATGAGAAAGAGTAGAAAGTCGTGTGCAGCGGGGACGCGGGAGGGGAGGGAGGCATGCAGTTAGCAAGTTCAGAAGAGTAGTCAGCATGAAAATATCGATAGAAGATAGAAAGAGATGCAACATGGCGGCAGAATTTAAGAGGTAAAAGGCTGTCAGTAAGAGGAGGAGAGCTGATGAGACGAAGAGTCTTAGACTCCAGTCAGTCCAGAAGAGCTGTGTGAGTGGACCCCCCCTTGTTCTCTCTCTCTCTCTCTCTCTCTCTCTCTCTCTCTCTCTCTCTCTCTCTCTCTCTCTCTCTCTCTCTCCCCCCCCCCCCTTCCATTTTTTATATGTCCGTAAGTGTTCTGATATAATCCGTAGCTGCACTTTATCCACGCTCGCCAATATTCCTTCTCTCTAAGTATAATCGGTTTTGTCTTTTATTATTTTCACCATTTTTCCTTTCTCTATCTTTTTTCATTTTTTTGCTTCCTCTTTCTGCTGATAAACTGTTCTATATTTCACTCTAATTTATCTTTTTTTATTCTATACTCCATCGTTTTTTTCATTTCAGTTTTTGGTGTTTTTTGCGAGTTCCATTTTTCATTATACTGTTAAGCGTTTCTACTTTTCACTCTAATTTCCTTTTTTCTATTTCTCTATCTGTTTTTCCCTTCAAATGCGTAGTTTTGTTGTTGTTTTTATTCTTGATCAACGAATTATTATTTCCATTTTTTCATTCTACTAAAAACCTCTTCTACTTTTTACTACTTTATCTTTTTTTCTATCCCTCTATCTCTTTTCCCTTCCAGTCTCGTATTTTTTGTTGTTTTGTTTATTTTGTTATTCGATCCACGGCTAACTACATCCATTTTTTTTATTCAACTAAAAAGCCTCTTCGTTTTTTTACTCATATATACCTTTTTTTCTTTTATCCCTCTCTCACTTTTTTCTTGAGACGCGTAGGTGTTGTTTTATTCCTAATTATTTCATTTTTTTCATTCCACAAAAGCCTCCTCGATCTTTTATTCATATTTAACTTTTTTCTTCTAGTCCACTATCACTTTTTTTTCCTTCAGATGCGCAGTTGTTATTTTGTTCCTATTTTGTTACTCGACCGACGGATATTTATTTCCATTTTCTTTCATTCTACTAAAAGCCTCTTCTATTTTTTACTACTTTATCTTTTTTTCTATCCCTCTATCTCTTTTTCTCTTCAGATGCGTAATTTTTGTTGTAGTTTTGTTCCTATTTTGTTACTCGATCAAAAGGTTATCATTTCTATATTTTCATTTCACTAAAAGCCTCTTCGATTTTTTACTAACTTATCTTCTATCCCTCTATCTCTTTTTCCCTTCCAGATGCGCAGTTTTTTGTTGTTGTTTTGTTCCTATTTTGTTACTCGATCAACGGATAATTATTTCTTTTTTTTCAATCTACTAAAAGCCTCTTCGATTTTTTACTCATATTTACCTTGTTTTCTTCAATCCCACCATCACTTTTTTTCTTCAGATGCGCAGTTTTTTGTTGTCGTTTTGTTGCTATTTCGTCACTATCTCTGTGCGTAACGAATTCGTCCCTTTCTCTTTCTACTACGTAATAACCGGTTTTATCTTTCACTAATCTAACCTTTCTTCTCTATGTCATTCTTTTCCCTTTGGTCCCCACGTTTTAGTTTACTTTTAGTTTACCAATTGTGTTATTCTTTGTATGATTGATTTCACTGTTCACTACTTTTTCCTTTTATTTCTATATGGATATCTTATATCTTCTGTGCAGTTTCTATTTTGCTGATTCTGTTACTTTACAGATAATCGGTTTCACTTTTCAGTAATATATCTTTCTACCTATCTTTCTTTTCACTAACTTAACTTTTTTATATACATCTTTCTTTTCCTTTAGATGATCAGGTTTTATTTTGCCATTTGTGTCACTCTAAGTTAAATCGGCTCTGTTTTTTCCCTACGTTAACCTTTCTTACATAGCTTCCCTCTGTATCTTCTGAGCAGGATGCATATTGCTTATTGAGTTACTCTACGGATTCTCGGCTCCACGTTTGAATGGAGGCTTTCACACGCACTCACGACCACAAAAAGTAGCGCTACAAACAGATTTGCGTGGTTGGCTTCGCTGCCGGTGGCGACCACAAAAAGTAGCGCTGCTCGTCACGATACATGGCATTCAATGGGAGTTTTCACACGTAGCTGCAGCAGCGCCACTTTTTTAGCAGCGCGTGCGTGGCGCGATTGTAGCGCTGCTAACGCCCTACTCAATTTTAGTAGCGATGCTGAGAAGCGCCGCTAACTCGACACTCACCCCACAACACTTTCTAGAAAGATGAGCTGCGCTTCACAGCAGCGCTGCTAAAACTGAGTCGCGCGTGAGTCGCGCTGCTGCAGCTCTCTGAGTGTCCCCGTGTGTAAGGGCCAAACAGCGTCGCTATTTCCCTGACCTTTAAGACATAAGCTCCGAGTGACATGTGTATAAGAGCCTTGGAACCTCTTTGAACTGTATATAGATGACCTCGAACCCCCTTACTCGAGATGGTTGTTGTTGTTCTTAAAGCTGTTTACTATTTGTCATCTCGGAGACCTTAATCTACTTCAATACAAGGCGATTCCTGTCTTGAGTGTTGCAGGAATGAAGGAAGGAAAGGAAGGGGAAGTGTTGTGGAGGGAATGTATGTGAGGAAGGGAAGTGTTGTGGAGGGAATGTATGTGTGTTGTATGAGTCTTGAGTGTTGCAGGAATGAAGGAAGGAAAGGAAGGGAAGTGTTGTGGAGGGAATGTATGTGTGTTGTATGAGTCTTGAGTGTTGCAGGAATGAAGGAAGGAAAGGAAGGGGAAGTGTTGTGGAGGGAATGTATGTGAGGAAGGGAGGTGTTGTGGAGGGAATGTATGTGTGTTGTATGAGTCTTGAGTGTTGCAGGTAGGAAAAGAAAATAAGAAAGGGTTGCAGTGTGTTGTGCGTGTGTATATTTGAGTGTTGAGTGTTGCAGGAAGAAAGGAAGGTAAGAAATAGTTGAGGATGGAAGGAGAGAGTTAACGATGGAAGGAGTATGTAGGAAGAAAGTAAGGAAGAGAAAAAAAGTTGCAGTGTGCTGTGTGTTTGTGTGTGTGTGTGTGTGTGTGTGTGTGTGTGTGTGTGTGTGTGTGTGTGTGTGTGTGTGTGTGTGTGTTGTCTGAGTCATTCCTCGTGTAGGTGTTGCGTGTCATGATGAAAAAAGAGATCTTGGAATGGAGCATAAGCGATGGAAGTCTTTATAAAGAGGATATGAAGATGACCAGGTGAGGAATAAGAAGAGAGAGAAGAAGAGAAGATGGTTACGAAAGATAAAGAATAAGAAGAGAGAAGAAGAAAAGAGAAGATGGTGACGAAAGATAAAGAATAAGAGAGAGAAGGAGAAAAAGAGACAAGATGGTGACGAAAGATAAAGAATAAGAAGAGAAAAGAAAAAGAGAAAAAGAGAGGAAAGTGAAGAATAAGAAAGACATGAGGAGTGTGGAATGATGAGAAATGATGAAGAATGACTGTGTTAAAAAAGCCAAAGATTATTACGTTATTATTGTAATTATTATTATAAGCATTATTATTACTATCTTCACCTGTAGTACTATTGTTACTATCTCTACTACTACTACTACTACTACTACTACTACTACTACTACTACTACTACTACTACTACTTCTATTACTACTACTACTACTACTACTACTACTACTACTACTACTACTACTACTACTACTACTACTACTACTACTACTACTACTACTACTACTACTACTGCAACTACTACTACTACTACCACTACTACTACTACTACTACTACTACTACTACTACTACATAAATGATACCTCCACCCATGTTTATTTTCCCGACACATAATCATGGAGGGCTCCATAGCTTGGAGGTCATTAGCCCCAACTCTGTTCGCTAATGACTGTGGCATCCAACCATATCGCTAATACTACCTGACACTAAATCACCTATCATCTATTACGTCTAGATCCCCCTTTCCTTCCCTACTCAAGTCACTCCCGACCCACCCTAATGTCACTCTCCACCACTGTGGCTTCATAGTCCATATTGGAGATGGTGGTGGCTTTTGGGCCAGAGTGTCTGGTGCCCCTGAGACATAGGATGGCCGACCTGAGCAGGGAGAACGAGAGGCGACACCTCATCCAGGCGACAACGTGGCTCCTTGGCTGTTGCTTCTTTTCTGAGATTAGTTCCGCGAGGCGTGCGTAGAAGCATTGGGCCCTGGGACCCATCCCGCCGGATGTGGTGAAGACGAGGGGGGTGAAGCTGCCCTGATCCACATGTTGGATTCTTTCACCGTATGCCCTTGTCTTCTCCTGCTCGTTCCTGTGGTGGGCGGCTTGCAGGGGCAGCTCACGGTGACAGACAGCCATCGGGTCGAATATGCGGATGTCCATGAACGCCCGCTGTCCGCGCACCCTGAATCCGCGGGCACTTACATCAACCCGTGCCTCCTGTGAGGTATTGGCTGTCCTGTACCGAAGGTGATCGCCGTCCAGTTGAAGCAGTGCCAGCTCGGTAGTGACGTCTTGGCATACCTCCCCGAGCATGCTGGCTGTCAGATCCCTCACTTCATCGTGTCGAATACAGACGAAGCCTCCTTTTTTACATGTCATGGTGTGGGTGACATCATTTGCTGATCCACATGCACAGAGATCAGGCAGTCCCTCAATCGGCCAGCCATATCTCAGAGCAATGGCGTCGACAAATTCTTGTTTGTTGAGGCTGAAGCCCTTTGCTCTGATTGGTAATGACGTTAGCCAGTTAGAGGCGCCTGCCTCCTGTGCTGTGTGTATTTTTCTACCCATTTCTGTGGACAGGTGGTGTGTAAGACGGTCCAGCTCGTCTTTTTGGGCCTGTTGCCTTTCTTCTGAGATTTTTCTTTTAATATCTCTTATTTCTGTTTGGTCTATCTCGCCCTCTGCCTCCTGAGCGATGATCCTGTTGATGAGTGACCTGGTAAGGCTGATGGAGTTTGGTTCTCCTTATCAGCCAGCTTCTCAGCGTTGGTGATCCCCATCCCACCCAGTCTTGGGGAGTGCTAGCATATCCTGCTCCTCCTCCCCCAAAGCATGAGATTTCACCAGCGCCGGCAAGAATACATTCTTGACGGCATTTTCCAGTGGTCGGAGGAGTGGACTGATGCCGGGGATGGTGCGCATCAGGAACGTCCACCGATGTTGGATGCCGTGGGTGTACGCTGAATAGGCAGCGTGTGGCTCAGTCTTGGCAATGGCAGACAAAGCTTCTATTTCCTTCACCCATTCAGCTACTTTGTCTCCCACGTACTCCTTCTTATATACCTCTGTCCCGATCACTGCACCTAAGTGTCGTTGTCCGTCTTTTGTCACAATGACGCCACTTCCTCTAAAAGTTTCTGCGGCATGGTCATAATGTTCAGGTTTGACAATAAGGACAGACTTGGTGGCGTTAGGGATGTATCCTATCTCAGGGTCGGCGGTGTTCACAGTGTCCCACCACCCTTTTAAGTCTGAGATTTTACCAGCACCTGAGAGGTCATCCGCATAAGCCACCTGTTTCACCCGTGTTTCTGCGAACGCGATTTCATTTTGGAGGACTGATAGGCCCAGGGCGTACATAGCCATGGCCTTGTGTTGTTCCCTCAGATGATTTTAACACTTTCACCTTTCCACTGTGGCTATTTATGTATAAGTCAGTCTGGTATGTATAGGTGTTTTCGACATACATAGCTAAGCTGGGGCACTTGGCTTTAATGTTGTGTATCATAGTCTTTCTATTTATTGAGTTGAAGGCATTTTTGGCGTCAACAAGAAGCACTGCTTCGCACTCCACGTGGTCGAATATCTCCCGCATGGCATGGACTGCTGCTTCTCCTCCTGCCTGCTGCCCCGCACAAACTTGGAGGTTCCCTGCTGCCATTCTCACATCTTCTTTGACGACAGCCATGATGCATTTGCCTACGATGCGCCGCAGGACTTCTCCGACTCCTATAGGCCTGCATCCCGGCCTCTTGTCCAGGGGAATGAGGCGGCATGCCGTCAGGGCGTCCACATAGTGGCAGCTGGAGGAGGCGAGTTTTCTTGCCACTGCTGCAATAGTGTTGCGCAAGTCGCCAGCTGCATTGCCAAAGTTGGCGCTGCTCAGCAAGCTTCGCCATGCCCGTGCATCAAGTCCTGAGGGCCCCGCGCTGCCACGAGTCTGGAGGGCCTTCTTCCACACCATCTCTCCTGTTATCCTTTCGTATATAACTGGATTCGGTGGTTGGTGACATCCTGCCAGTCTCAGTCCCTTCAGGTCACTCGGTGGAGGATGTTTTTCCTTGAGTTGACTGATCGTGTCCCTGGTGAGTGGAAGCACACCCCTTGTGGAATTTACTGACAAGGCTCGTGTTTCAGACGCAACGTTGCCTTGTCGCATTTTGTCTGCAAACTTCCGGGCCCTGTCTTCTGTGGAGGTGTTGTTTTGTTGGGGTCCGGGGAGCCTCTCCTGTATGGCTCTGGCTTCTCCAAGGAGGGCATCTAACTCGTTAGTTTGCCACAAGGCAACTCGTCTTCTTAATGCCTCGATATTTTCGGCTTGTTTGGTCTTTGGGTGTGCTTTTTGGAGGAAGAGATGGGGGAGAGTGAATACAATTTTCAGGGATAGGGGCGCCAGTGGTGTGTTCTGGATGTAGTTATTTAACAGGGTGACAATTTCTTTGATGATAAATGTCGTGGCTCCACATCTGGGTGGTTCAAAAAGATTTCTTGCAGACCACCCAACAACTTCAAGGTATGTGTCATCCACCCACCTCGTTGCTTCCCCCTCCGCTAGCCCCTTCCAAGCAAAGCTTCCCCCGACCTCCGCCGCGCCCTGTCCAGTCGAAGAGGAAGAGTGATGAGGGGGTGGTGGTAGTGGTGTTGGTAGTGGCAACATTGGAGGTGCCAATGGAAGGGGTGGTACCGGTTGAGGGGGATATAGAGGTGGCGGTTGTGCAGCAGCTCCCTCCGACACACCCTCCCCCCGCTCACTCCTTCCCCGGCAGCCCTCATTGTCCCCGCGGTGTCGCGCTTCATCGTTATCCTCCCTGCTCTGATCCCTGCCCAGGGGATTTTGGCACCTGTCGCTCTTCTTACAGTTCGTACAGCGTCTTTTCTCCTTAACACATGCACAATTTATACATCTGTGATCTTCTTTTGTACAAACGCAGCATCTTCTTTGGCTTGGAGGGTCAAGCATTTATAAAATTATAGATATTGATATTAATGACAACAGGAATATTGGTAGTACATGTAGTAATAATGACTGATTATTGATTATGATTGAAAGTAGTAGTGATATCTACTGTGGAATGACACTAATATTAATATTCCTATTAGTTTAGCGACATTGACAGATATATAGATAGGATTATAATCAATATAATAGGCTGACACATTGTTTTCAAAGGGTGAAAGAGAGAGAGAGAGAGAGAGAGAGAGAGAGAGAGAGAGAGAGAATAATAATTGTAATTGCATTAGAACAGAAGTAAACAAAATATTAAAATTATATTAATGACACTAACGTCGATAATAATGTAGGCAGTAGTTTTGATAGTAGTGATAGTATGAACACAAGTAATATTAATAATAATAATGACAAGAATATTATACTAATACTAATTATAATAGCAATAATAACAATGGCAACGCTAATGATAGTAACAATGACAAAAAATAATAATAATAATTATAACAATAATAATAATAGTGACACTAAATAAACGTTGTAGCCTATATCAAGGTGTATGAAATGATTAATTGATTTATATAATAAAATTTAAGCTGCACAGGCGCTGTGGCTGGCTCCGTTTCTTTCCTTTACGTTAACATATGTTTCCATATCAAGCATTTCATTACGCTAAGTATATATTTGCTTTTTTCTGGTGGACATGAAATATAAATGAAAATATTGATAACACCGATTCGACCATAACCAGCAACACCGCCTCACCGCACCGTATGCAGTTGTCTGCGGGTCGACTGCCAACACCGGTTTTTCACTCTCTTTCAAGGCTAAATTGAACTAAATACAAGTAATAGATTAAATATACGTTGCTACAGAACCGCCAGTTTGGGAGGTGTGAGGCGAGCCTCTCTTGTCGCTGGCAACCCTCCGTCCCAGCCCATTAACTGCTCGGTCAGAGGTCAGGGCGGGGCATCGACGGTCGCCACCCGCCGTTCTATCTTAAGATGCCCAACCCGTGTGTTTTACGATATTTCTGAATCACACAACACTAGACACGAACCTACACGTCCATCGAGCTTTCCTTGCTGCTTTCCTTGCTGCACCGATATTCACTTCCTTAATCACCAAGTCTATTTTTACAGGCTCAAGGTGTTTGCACCAGAAAAAAACAGCATATAAACACGGAGCGACCCACACACACGTCCTACCCCTACCAACTACTACTACTACTACTACTACTACTACTACTACTACTACTACTACTAATACAACATAAAAGATAACTCCACCCATGTTTATGTTCCCGACACATAATAATTGAGGGCTCCATAGCTTGGAGGTCATTAGCCAACTCTGTTCGCTAATGACTGTGGCATCCAACCATATCGCTAATACTACCTGACACTAAATCACCTATCATCTATTACGTCTAGATCCCCCTTTCCTTCCCTACTCAAGTCACTCCCGACCCACCCTAATGTCACTCTCCATCACTGTGGCTTCATAGTCCATATTGGAGATGTTGGTGGCTTTTGGGCCAGAGTGTCTGGTGCCCCTGAGACATAGGATGGCCGACCTGAGCAGGGAGAACGAGAGGCGACACCTCATCCAGGCGACAACGTGACTCCTTGGCTGATGCTTCTTTCCTGAGATTAGCTCCGCGAGGCGTGCGTAGAAGCATTGGGCCCTAGGACCCATCCCGCCGGATGTGGTGAAGACGAGGGGGGTGAAGCTGCCCTGATCCACATGTTGGATTCTTTCACCGTATGCCCTTGTCTTCTCCTGCTCGTTCCTGTGGTGGGCGGCTTGCAGGGGCAGCTCACGGTGACAGGCAGCCATCGGGTCGAATATGCGGATGTCCATGAACGCCCGCTGTCCGCGCACCCAGAATCCGCGGGCACTTACCCGTGCCTCCTGTGAGGTATTGGCTGTCCTGTACCGAAGGTGTTCGCCGTCCAGGGGAAGCAGTGCCGGCTCGGTAGTGACGTCTTGGCATACCTCCCCAAGCATGCTGGCTGTCAGATCCCTCACTTCATCGTGTCGAATACAGACGAAGCCTCCTTTTTTACATGTCATGGTGTGGGTGACATCATTTGGTGATCCACATGCACAGAGATCAGGCAGTCCCTCAATCGGCCAGCCATATCTCAGAGCAATGGCGTCGACAAATTCTTGTTTGTTGAGGCTGAAGCCCTTTGCTCTGATTGGTAATGACGTTAGCCAGTTAGAGGCGCCTGCCTCCTGTGCTGTGTGTATTTTTCTACCCATTTATGTGGACAGGTGGTGTGTAAGACGGTCCAGCTCGTCTTTTTGGGCGTGTTGCCTTTCTTCTGAGATTTTTCTTTTAATATCTCTTATTTCTGTTTGGTCTATCTCGCCCTCTGCCTCCTGAGCGATGATCCTGTTGATGAGTGACCTGGTAAGGCTGATGGAGTTTTGGTTCTCCTTATCTGCCAGCTTCTCAGGGTTGGTGATCCCCATCCCACCCAGTCTTGGGGGGAGTGCTAGCATATCCCTCTCCTCCTCCCCCAAAGCATGAGATTTCACCAGCGCCGGCAAGAATACATTCTTGACGGCATTTTCCAGTGGTCGGAGGAGTGGACTGATGCCGGGGATGGTGCGCATCAGGAACGTCCACCGATGTTGGATGCCGTGGGTGTACGCTGAATAGGCAGCGTGTGGCTCAGTCTTGGCAATGGCAGACAAAGCTTCTATTTCCTTCACCCATTCAGCTACTTTGTCTCCCACGTACTCCTTCTTATATACCTCTGTCCCGATCACTGCACCTAAGTGTCGTTGTCCGTCTTTTGTCACAATGACGCCACTTCCTCTAAAAGTTTCTGCGGCATGGTCATAATGTTCAGGTTTGACAATAACTACTACTACTACTACTACTACTACTACTACTACCATTACTACTACTACTACTACTACTACTACTACTACTACTACTACTACTACTACTACTACTACTACTACTACTGCTACCATTACTACTACTACTACTACTACTACTACTACTACTACTACTACCCGAGTCCTCTTCAGCAGCAGCAGCAGCAGCAGCACCCACCTCTCCGTACACTCCTGCTTCCCCATCTTTCTGTGCTGTTTTCTCTATAGTTTTCCTTTCCTCGGAAGATATTGTTGTCCATTGACCCTTCCGTGCACACACACACACACACACACACACACACACACACACACACACACACACAGTTTATATTTGTTTTTTTGTTTCTTTCTCTGTTTTTCTGTCTGTCTCTTCATCAGTCTCTATTTCCTGTGCGTGTTGTCCCTTATCGTCCACTTGTTTCCTGCCTTCCTTGGCGCTGCTTCCTCGTCCTCGCGTTGGTGGTGTCGTGGGCCACACCCCGGGTGACGGTGGCGAACACCGGGGCAACGTTCAGCTGTTGGGTGTGTGTGTGTGTGTGTGTGTGTGTGTGTGTGTGTGTGTGTGTGTGTGTGTGTGTGTGTGTGTGTGCCCCCAACTTGCACGTGGCTGAGAGAACCTTCCTGTGCCGTACGGAGTCACTGTTTTTTGTTACAGTCTACGGTTGTGCTGTGTGTGTTCATCCGTTCTCTCTCTCTCTCTCTCTCTCTCTCTCTCTCTCTCTCTCTCTCTCTCTCTCTCTCTCTCTCTCTCTCTCTCTCTCTGTTCCGTTCTCTTCTTCTCATAACATTTTTTCAGGGTAACTTTTATGAACTTCTGTGAAAGTGTTTTCTTTCACAACCGATTCGTTTTCTGTTTCAAGTCTAAGATTTAGAGTGTTGATAATCTTTTCAGTGAGTGACTAAGAGAACTGTGTCAAGGAAACCTGTTTTTCGTGTTTTATTTAGTGAGGCGCAACATTTGTTCTTCCCAAGCCAATGAAATAGTACTTTGAAACACAACACACATCGTTACGCCATGCAGAGGAAGCAGCGTGTGGAGTATGCATCTCACCTGTGTGTGTGTGTGGGGGGGGCTCATATGCACAGCTGTCCTGGACAGAGTGGAGGAAAGCTCTTCGTCTCATCAACTGCCCTCCTCTTGCTGACAGTCTTCTGCCTCTTAAATTCCGCCGCCATGTTGCCTCTCTTTCTTTATCGATATTTTCACGCTGACTGCTATTCTGATCTTACTAACTGTATCCCCCCCTCCCGCGGCTCCGCTGCACAGGACTTTCTACTCATGCTCATCCCTATACTGTCCAAATCCCTTATGCAAGAGTCATCCAGCATCTTCACTCCTTCATCCTCACGCTGGTAAACTCTGGAACAATCTTCCTTCATCTGTACTTCCTTCTGCCTGTGACTTGAACTCTTTCAAGGTGAAAGTATCTTGACGCCTCTCCTCCCGAAGTTGGCCTCTCTTTCGGCCACTGCAAAAAAGTCAAATAACGCCAAAAAGTGATGTTTTGTGGGACATCTGGAGACAGGTAACGAGAGTGTTTTACCTAGCCGAATAAAAAGCTCGTCGTTAGGGCATTGAAAAATTCAGTAAGTTAATACACTCGTAAGGAGATGTTTTAGTTCATTCGTAGCTCTGCCATTCCGCAAGAGTCTGCCTTAAAATGGTCCCTCACGATAGGGGACATTGATACACTTCTGGCTCAGGACCTCAATGTTACTGTGTCCAGGAGAAGGAACTGGCAGAGGGAGGGAGAGAGGGAGAGGGAGAGGGAGAGGGAGAGGGCGGAGGAGTAAAGAAATGAAATAACTAAAGGAGCTGAAGAAGGGAGGATTTCTCCAGAGTCTGCCTTAAAATGGTCCACGTCACTGTAGGAGAGACGGACATATTTCTGGCTTCAGTATTACTTTGTCCACGAGAAAGGACTGGCAGAGATCGAGAGAGACTCTCTCTCTCTCTCTCTCTCTCTCTCTCTCTCTCTCTCTCTCTCTGGAACAATCTTCCTTCATCTATACTTCCTTCTGCCTGCGACTTGAACTCTTTCAAGGTGAAAGTATCTTGACGCCTCTCCTCCCGAAGTTGGCCTCTCTTTCGGCCACTGCAATCTATGTAAATATCTCTCTCTCTCAGTGGCTGGGTGCTGAATTCAGGGTTGCAGTAGTTATAATTGTAGTTTAATTCAAATGTAGTATATTACAGTTTTATTGTAATTGTAATTGAATATGCAATTATAGTAAGTAATTGTAATTGTAATTAATTAAACAATGAGGTAATCTGTAATTAATTGTACTTAAAAAGTAGAGGTAGTACTGGGTGAGGGGGCGGTGCAGGGGTGGTGGTGAGGGAGGGCGGTGCAGCGGTGGTGGAGAGGAGGGCAGTGCAGCAGTGGTGGTGAAGGGGGGCGGCGCAGCAGTGGTAGTGAGGGGCAGCAGCAGTGGTGGTGAGGGGGCGGTGCAGCAGTTGTGGTGAGGGGGCAGTGCAGCAGTGGTGGTGAGGGGCAGTGCAGCAGTGGTGGTGAGGTGGTGGTGCAGCGGTGGTGGTGAGGGGCAGTGCAGCAGTGGTGGTGAGGGGCAGTGCAGCAGTGGTGGTGAGGGGCGGTGCAGGGGTGGTGGTGAGGGGGATTGCAGCAGTGGTGGTGAGGGGATTGCAGCAGTGGTGGTGAGGGGGTGCAGCAGTGGTGGTGAGGGGTGCAGCAGTGGTGGTGAGGGGCAGTGCAGCAGTGGTGGTGAGGTGCAGCAGTGATGGTGAGGGGATTGCAGCAGTGGTGGTGAGGGGGTGCAGCAGTGGTGGTGAGGTGCAGCAGTGGTGGTGAGGGGGTGCAGCAGTGGTGGTGAGGGTGCAGCAGTGGTGGTGAGGGGCAGCAGTGGTGGTGAGGTGCAGCAGTGGTGGTGAGGCAGTGCAGCAGTGGTGGTGAGGGGGGTGCAGCAGTGGTGGTGAGGGGGTGTGGTGGTGGTGAGGGGGTGCAGCAGTGGTGGTGAGGGGGGGTGGTGGTGAGGGGTGCAGCAGTGGTGGTGAGGGGGTGCAGCAGTGGTGGTGAGGTGCAGCAGTGGTGGTGAGGGGGTGCAGCAGTGGTGGTGAGGGCAGTGCAGCAGTGGTGGTGAGGGGTGCAGCAGTGGTGGTGAGGGGATTGCAGCAGTGGTGGTGAGGGTGCAGCAGTGGTGGTGAGGGGGCAGTGCAGCAGTGGTGGTGAGGTGCAGCAGTGGTGGTGAGGGGCAGTGCAGCAGTGGTGGTGAGGGGCAGTGCAGCAGTGGTGGTGAGGGGCAGTGCAGTGGTTGTGGTGAGGGCAGTGCAGCGGTGGTGGTGAGGGGGCAGTGCAGGGGTGGTGGTGAGGGGGCAGTGCAGCAGTGGTGGTGAGGGGGTGGTGCAGCGGCTGTGGTGAGGGGGGTGCAGCAGTGGTGAGGGGCAGTGCAGGGGTGGTGGTGAGGGGGCGGTGCAGCGGTGGTGGTGAGGGGGCAGTGCAGGGGTGGTGGTGAGGGTGGGCGGTGCAGCGGTGGTGGTGAGGGGGCGGTGCAGGGGTGGTGGTGAGGGGGCAGTGCAGCAGTGGTGGTGAGGGGGCAGTGCAGCGGTGGAGGTGAGGCGGAGCAGCGGTGGTGGTGAGGGGCAGTGCAGCGGTGGTGGTGAGGGGGCGGTGCAGCGGTGGTGGTGAGGGGCGGTGCAGCAGTGGTGGTGGTGAGGGGCAGTGCAGCGGTGGTGGTGAGGGGCAGTGCAGCGGTGGTGGTGAGGGCAGTGCAGCAGTGGTGGTGAGGGGGGGGTGCAGGGGTGGTGGTGAGGGATTGCAGCAGTGGTGGTGAGGATTGCAGCAGTGGTGGTGAGGGGGGTGCAGCAGTGGTGGTGAGGGGGGGGATTGCAGCGGTGGTGGTGAGGGGGTGCAGCAGTGGTGGTGAGGGGGCAGTGCAGCAGTGGTGGTGAGGTGCAGCGGTGGTGGTGGGGCAGTGCAGCAGTGGTGGTGAGGGGGCAGTGCAGCGGTGGTGGTGAGGGGCAGTGCAGTGGTTGTGGTGAGGGCGGTGCAGCAGTGGTGGTGAGGGGGCAGTGCAGGGTGGTGGTGAGGGGGCGGTGCAGCAGTGGTGGTGAGGGGTGGTGCAGCGTCTGTGGTGAGGGGCAGTGCAGCGGTGGTGAGGGGCAGTGCAGGGTGGTGGTGAGGGGGGCGGTGCAGCAGTGGTGGTGAGGGGGCAGTGCAGCGGTGGTGGTGGGGGGGGCGGTGCAGGGGTGGTGGTGAGGTGGGGCGGTGCAGGGGTGGTGGTGAGGGGGGGCTGTGCAGCGGTGGTGGTGAGGGGGCAGTGCAGGGTGGTGGTGGGGGCGGTGCAGCAGTGGTGGTGAGGGGCGGAGCAGCGGTGGTGGTGAGGGGGGAGCAGCGGTGGTGGTGAGGGGGCTGTGCAGCGGTGGTGGTGAGGGGCAGTGCAGCAGTGGTGGTGAGGGGCGGAGCAGCGGTGGTGGTGAGGGGGGCAGTGCAGCGGTGGTGGTGCAGCAGTTGTGGTGAGGGGCAGTGCAGCGGTGGTGGTGAGGGGCGGTGCAGCAGTGGTGGTGAGGGGGCAGTGCAGTGGTGGTGAGGGGCGGAGCAGCGGTGGTGGTGAGGGGCAGGCAGCGGTGGTGAGGGGGCGGGCAGCGGTGGTGGTGAGGGGGGGCGGTGCAGCGGTGGTGGTGAGGGGGGGCGGAGCAGCTTTGGTGGTGAGGGGGGGCGGTGCAGCGGTGGTGGTGAGGGGGGGCGGAGCAGCTTGGGTGGTGAGGGGCGGTGCAGCGGTGGTGGTGAGGGGGGCGGAGCAGCTGGTGGTGAGGGGCGGGCAGCGGTGGTGGTGAGGGCGGGCGGAGCAGCTTTGGTGGTGAGGGGGGGCGGTGCAGCAGTTGTGGTGAGGGGGGGCGGTGCAGCGGTTCTGGAGAGGGGGCAGTGCAGCAGTGGTGGTGAGGGGGCAGTGCAGCGGTGGTGGTGAGGGGCTGTGGTGAGGGGCAGTGCAGCAGTGGTGGTGAGGGGCAGTGCAGCGGTGGTGGTGAGGGGGCAGTGCAGCAGTTGTGGTGAGGGGCAGTGCAGCGGTGGTGGTGAGGGGGCAGTGCAGCAGTGGTGGTGAGGGGCGGGCAGCGGTGGTGGTGAGGGGCGGTGCAGCAGTGGTGGTGAGGGGGCGGTGCAGCGGTTGTGGTGAGGGGCAGTGCAGCGGTGGTGGTGAGAGGGGCTGTGCAGCGGTGGTGGTGAGGGGGCAGTGCAGCGGTGGTGGTGAGGGGGCGGAGCAGCAGTGGTGGTGAGGGGCAGTGCAGCGGTGGTGGTGAGGGGCGGTGCAGCGGTGGTGAGGGGCGGTGCAGTGGTGGTGAGGGGGCGGTGCAGCGGTGGTGGTGAGGGGGGTCGGTGCAGCGGTGGTGGTGAGGGGGGCGGTGCAGCGGTGGTGGTGAGGGGGGGCGGTGCAGCGGTGGTGGTGAGGGGGGGCGGTGCAGCGGTTGTGGTGAGGGGGGGCGGTGCAGCGGTGGTGGTGAGGGGGGGGCTGTGCAGCGGTGGAGGTGAGGGGGGGCGGAGCAGCGGTGGTGGTGAGGGGGGCGGAGGAGGAACAATGGCACAAAACTCAGATGTAGACAAGTAAATTCAGAGTGCACCAAATTTTTCTTCACCAACGTTGTAGTGCGAGAATGGAATAAGCTTCCACCATCAGTGGTCCAGTGTAACACGATTGACTCCTTTAAAAACAAGCTCGACCGTCACTTCCTTGAACTTAATAATAACTAGAGTAGAAAAGCAACGTTTTGGACCCATTTGATTAACGTAAAATCACTTAGGTTTAAGGACAGACCACCTAGTCTGGACCATGGGGTCTGTGTGGTCTGCTTTTCTATGTAAATCTCTGTAAATCTCTGTCTCTCTCAGTAGCTGGGTGGTGAGTTCAGGGTTGCAGTAGTTATAATTGTAATTTAATTCAAATGTAATAAATTACAGTTTTATTGTAAATGTAATTGAATATGCAATTATAGTAAGTAATTGTAATTGTAATTAATTAAACGATGAGGTAATCTGTGATTAATTGTACTTAAAAAGTGGAAGTAATACTGGGTGAGGGGGGGCGGTGCAGCGGTGGTGGTGAGGGGAGGGCGGTGCAGCGGTGGTGGTGAGGGGAGGGCGGTGCAGCGGTGGTGGTGAGGGGAGGGCGGTGCAGCGGTGGTGGTGAAGGGCGGTGCAGCGGTGGTGGTGAGGGGCGGGATTGCAGCGGTGGTGGTGAGGGGGGGGGTGCAGCAGTGGTGAGGCAGCGCAGCGGTGGTGGTGAGGGGGGTGCAGCGGTGGTGAGGGGAGGGCGGTGCAGCAGTGGTGGTGAGGGGGGCGGCGCAGCAGTGGTGGTGAGGGGGCAGTGCAGCGGTGGTGGTGAGGGGGTGCAGCGGTGGTGGTGGGGGGCGGTGCAGTGGTGGTGGTGGTGAGGGGGGCGGTGCAGCAGTGGTGGTGGTGAGGGGGCGGTGCAGTGGTGGTGGTGTGGGGGGGGATGGTCCCGCGGTGGTGGTGCGGGGTGGGCGGTGCAGCGGTAGTGGTGAGGGAGGGGCGGTGCAGTGGTGGTGGTGAGGGGCGGTGCAGCAGTGGTGGTGGTGAGGGGGGCAGTGCAGCGGTGGTGGTGAGGGGGCGGTGCAGCGGTGGTGGTGAGGGGGCAGTGGTGGTGGTGAGGTGGGGGCAGTGCAACGGTGGTGAGGGGCAGTGCAGCGGTGGTGGTGAGGGGGCAGGTGCAGCGGTGGTGGTGAGGGGCAGTGCAGCGGTGGTGGTGCGGGGGGCGGTGCAGCGGTGGTGGTGAGGGGGCGGTGCAGCGGTGGTGGTGAGGGGGCAGTGCAGCGGTGGTGGTGGTGAGGGGGCAGTGCAGCGGTGGTGGTGAGGGGGCAGTGCAGCGGTGGTGGTGAGGGGGGCAGCGGTGCAGTGGTGGTGGGGGGCGGTGCAGCAGTGGTGGTGAGGGGGTGCAGCGGTGGTGGTGAGGGGGCGGTGCAGCAGTGGTGGTGAGGGGCGGTGCAGCAGTGGTGGTGAGGGGGCAGTGCAGCAGTGGTGGTGGTGAGGGGGGCAGTGCAGCGGTGGTGGTGGTGAGGGGGCGGTGCAGCGGTGGTGGTGAGGGGGCGGTGCAGCGGGGGTGGTGAGGGGTGGCCGGTGCAGTGGTGGTGGTGAGGGGCGGTGCAGCGGTGGTGGTGGGTGAGGGGGTGGTGCAGCGGTGGTGGTGAGGGAGGGGGCAGCGGTGGTGGTGAGGGGAGGGCGGTGCAGCGGTGGTGGTGAGGGGGGGCGGTGCAGCGGTGGTGTTGAGGGGGGGCGGTGGTGGTGAGGGGCGGTGCAGCGGTGGTGGTGAGGGGGAGCGGTGCAGCGGTGGTGGTGAGGGAAGGGCGGTGCAGCGGTGGTGGTGAGGGGGGCAGTCCAGCGGTGGTGGTGAGGGGAGGCGGCGCAGCGTTGGTGGTGAGTGGGGGTGGCGATGCGGTGGTGGTGAGGGAGGGCGGCGCAGCGGTGGTGGTGAGGAGGGGCGGTGCAGCATTGGAGGTGAGGGGGCAGTGCAGCGGTGGTGGTGAGGTGGGGCGGTGCAGCGGTGGTGGTGAGGGGGGGGCGGTGCAGCGGTGGTGGTGAGGGGGGCAGTGCAGCGGTAGTGGTGAGGGAGGGGCGGTGCAGCGGTGGTGGTGAGGGGGCAGTGCAGCGGTGGTGGTGAGGGGGGGCAGTGCAGCAGTGGTGGTGGTGAGGGGGGGTGCAGCAGTGGTGGGGGGCAGTGCAGCGGTGGTGGTGAGGGGGCAGTGCAGTGGTGGTGGTGGGGGGGGCAGCCCCGCGGTGGTGGTGAGGGGAGGCGGCGCCGCGGTGGTGGTGTGGGGGGGGGGCGTTGCGGGGGTGGGGTGGGAGGGCGGCGCAGCGGTGGTGGTGAGGGGGGCAGCAGCGGTGGAGGTGAGGGAGGGCGGCGCAGCGGTGGTGGTGAGGGGGGGGCGGCGCAGCGGTGGTGGTGAGGGGGGGGCGGTGCAGCGGTGGTGGTGAGGGGGGGGGGCGGCGCAGCGGTGGTGGTTGAGCAAAAGAAGAAAGAAGGAACAATAAAACAAAGAAGAGGAGGAGGAAGGGAAGAAAGCTTAAGAGAGAGAGAAGGGAAGGATGTGAGGGAGGGAGGATGTGGGAGGAGGCGAGAGAGGGAGAGGGAGAGAGAGGAGAGGAGAGAACGTAAGGAAGAGAGGAAGGAGGGAGGAAAGGAAGGAAGGAAAGGAGGAAACTAAAAGGAGGGAGAAAACAAGAACACAAACAAGGAAGAAAATGAATATACGTATGAGAGAGAGAGAGAGAGAGAGAGAGAGAGAGAGAGAGAGAGAGAGAGAGAGAGAGAGAGAGAGAGAGTACTTCACACAGTCCTCCTAAGCCCGTGGTTCCCAGCGCAGGGGTCCAGAGAGGTTGTAATCATTTTTTACTTCATCCCAATACCATAGATACATTCAAGAAGAGGTTAGATAAAGCCATGGATGGTGAGGTAAGGTGGGGTTGAGTGTACAGGAGCTGCCTTGTATAGGCCAACCGGCCTCTTGCAGACTCCTTACGTTCTTATGTTCTTATGTTCTTATACTGGAATTGGGAGACATGCGGCTCGGAATAACTCTCATACTACTGTACACAGCCCTTAACACTGAATGCTTAAGTGCCAGTATTGCTCTGCACTCGCTGACGGTGCCAGGGTGTCATACTCACGGCCCTCGTGACACACTTGGCCCCTGGGATGGTCGTGAGCGGCCCGCGGTATTCCCTGCCTCACCTGTTTCGTTGCGGGGGTCCACAGGTGAAAGAGTGACTGGAGAAGCGGAACGGGACACACACGGCTGGGAACCGCTGACCCAAGCAGTGTCTCGAGTGTTTTCTTTCCGTGACTTCCTTCCAAGTATTTTCTGTAAGTCAACGCGAAGAAAAGAGGAAAGGACAACTCGCTTCATCGTGTCTGCACGGGAAGGAGACTACGACAACTTCCTTCACTCAGTTCTATGTAATCTTCTGTCCGTGATGTATTCACTAATTAATAATCTTAAGGGGGAGTCTAAATCAGGTTCACTTTGCTTACACTGAGGATTTTATTTTTCTTGTTTTGCATTATTTTCGAAATAATACAGTGGTCTTTTATTTTTCCTTCTTTTTTTTCTTTTTCTTTCTTCTTGATCTCTAATCTGTCTCCGTTCCCTGACACACACACACACACACACACACACACACACACACACACACACACACACACACACACACACACACACACACACACACACACACACACACACACACACACACACACACACACACACACACACACACACACACACACACACACACACACACACACACACACACACACACACACACACACACACACACACACACACACACACACACACACACACACACACACACACACACACACACACACACACACACACACACACACCAATTTAATCTTTCCCCGCGATATCCTGGAGCGCGTATCTCTAAGGTCCTGTAAGACAATGTTTCCTGGAGCCTAACACAGGAAAGGGAGACACAACACGTTCTTTTGGCCCTAAGGTTCGTTTGATCCAGTGTGTGATCGTCTCCGTTCATGCAATCAAATATTTCCTAGAATCGAGCACAAGAAGGAGAGTTTCAACACGTTCATTCAAGCATCTACGTTCATTTCATCCAGTACTTGATGCTCCACGTTCATGTCATCCAAAGTTTCCGAGAACCGACCCCGAGGAAGACGAGAAGAGGAATTCACGTTCATTTTTAAAGTGACACAATCTCCCTTCCGGCGCTTTCTCTTCCTCCTTCTATTAAAACAAAAACAAGTAAACAAGAGGGGAGTCTAAATCACGGTGACATTTTATATGATGGGAACAGTTGTTTGGTGCGGCGCACTTCTTGGAAACATCATATACTGGTCCATTTTTTTTCCTTCTTTCTCTTTGTTCTGTAATCTGTCCCCTTTCCTGCACACCCACAAACACACACACGCACACACACACAGCAGACGACTCTCGCCCTTATTGTCACCTACTATCAGCAGTCGCTTCCTTTAATTCTCCTAAGACAGTTTTAGCTCCGGTTGAAACATGTCACGTGCACCTTTTATACAGGGGTGTTGACGCCACCCTACTCTGTAAACCAGGGGCTCCCACCCTGGGGTACATGTGCCCCCAGTGGTACATTTGCACTTTTCAGGGGAAACATTGGGTCCGAGAGAATAACCACTACTGTACAATGCATGGTGTTGTAATCTGCATTCATATTGCACAATGTCGTGTTTTCTTCAATTTCCTCATTTTAGTAAGCAAAACTGTTATTTAACTTACATTATATCATCAGTCTTCACATACAGATTTCATTATAAAATAATATCAAAACATTACAATTTCCTCATTTTAGTAAGCAAAACTGTTATTTAACTTACATTATATCATCAGTCTTCACATACAGATTTCATTATAAAATAATATCAAAACATTACAATTTCCTCATTTTAGTAAGCAAAACTGTTATTTAACTTACATTATATCATCAGTCTTCACATACAGATTTCATTATAAAATAATATCAAAACATTACAATTTCATCGTTTTTTTCCTAAACTTTTAGGGGTACACGGGAACCTATAAAAATGCCCAAGGGGTACAGAGGAACACAAAGGGTGGAACCCCCTGTAAACTCTCCGGACATTGTGGCGTCCCGGCACACATGTTTGAGGAGCCTTTCCTGGGAGTTTGGGGC
>NC_066577.1:1327350-1354850 GCF_024679095.1 Eriocheir sinensis
AGGGACGTACTTAAAGGAAGAAAAAAAAGGTCGGGAGAAAGAGAAATGAAAGAAGAAAACCGAACAAAAGACGGAGAAGGAAAAGGGAAAGAAAGTACAGGAAGGGGAAGACTAAGGCGGAGACGGGAGAAAGGAGAAGAGAGAGAGAGAGAGAGAGAGAGAGAGAGAGAGAGAGAGAGAGAGAGAGAGAGAGAGAGAGAGAGAGAGAGAGAGAGAGAGAGAGAGAGAGAGAGAGAGAGAGAGAGAGAGAGAGAGAGAGAGAGAGGAGGAGGAGGAGGAGGAAGGGGATAAGGCTGCCATAAGGTCGGAAATCGTGCATCTTTTTATAATGAATCTGAACCTTCATCACAGGGACAAGGCTACCCTCCCCGTCCCTCCTCCTCCTCCTCCTCCTCCTCCTCCTCCTCCTGCAGGCGTCAAACATCAACAACAGATTGAAGCACCTCTGTCAGGACGAGGAAGTTTCGTTCACATGTCTGTCGGATCATTTCTGTGATATACCCGACCTCTTCCGTCCTGACGGTCTTCACCTCAATGCGATTGGCTCAGCACGGCTTGGTAGGCTGCTGAACGATGAGGTAATTTGTACTCCAAAACTCCGAGCGCGGGAGGGCACCGTAAACAGCCAACCAGTAGAGACCGCCCATCACACCCAAGGCCCCCAACAGAAAACACACGGAGACACCAGACTACTGTGCCTCGGCACTGAAGTCAAGAAGGACATTCTGTCCTATACACCAACGCGGAGCTTAATACCCAAAAGGATGAGTTACTTGCCTACGTTAACGTAGAAAGACCGGACGTGATTGCCATCACCGAGACGTGGGCCACCTCTGACCACCTAATGACCGAATTCTCAATTCCGGGATACGAGAGCTTCTACAAAAACAGACTTCACAAGAAAGGAGGAGGTGTTATCTGTTACGTCAAGAACAAATACCCGGCCGAAAAATATCCAAAGAGGACTCAGAGAAATATGACTCTGTATATGTTGAACTGGAGACTAGCAAGCACAACAAAATAACGATTGGAACCGTTTACAGACCTCCAAAGCAACAAGCAGCAGACGCCGAAGCGCTGGACGAGGAAATTCACACCATAACACAAAACAAACAGTCAGTCATGATCGGGGACTTTGACTGACCACGATGATTGGAAGAGGGTAACAGATCGCTCGAAATGTTAGAGGACACTTTTCTAACTCAGACTGTTACCCAACCGACAAGGGAAAATAACTTATTAGACCTAGTACTCGTGAGTGATTCAGATCTCACACGTGAATGTCAGGTCGGCGAAAAACTAAGTGTTTGCGACCATCACCTAATTCGCCTAAAGATCAGAACAGACCATGAACTCACCGAGAACACGTCCAGGATTCCAGACTACAAAAGAGCCAATTTTAATCTCGCTCGTGAGCTGCTAACCCAGACATCTTGGGAACCCATGAACCTCACTCCTGTGGACGGCGCGTGGAACGATTTCAAGAACAAACTCCTAGAGGTAGAGAGAACAACTGTTCCCATGAAGACTAGGAGAACAAATAATGCCACAAGCCCACCATGGATGACTACCCAAGTTCGACAGGCGATTAATTTAAAGAAGATAAAATACAACTTGCTAAAGGACAACAGCACTATATATATATATATATATATATATATATATATATATATATATATATATATATATATATATATATATATATATATATATATATATATATATATATATATATATATATATATATATATATATATATCTTCTCCATACGAGCTTAATCCCACTGTATTGCAGGGTCGGCCGCTCGAGTTATCTTTCGCCACCTGCTTCTATCCATTGTATCATCGTCTTGCACTCCTAGTGTATTCATGTCACACTTTATCACATCTCTCCATCTTATTCTTTGTCTTCCGATACTCCTTCTTCCCCTAACCCCGCCACCATTGCCTTCGTCACTGGTCCATCATCATCTCTCCATCTTATTCTTTGTCTTCCGATACTCCTTCTTCCCCTAACCCCGCCACCATTGCCTTCGTCACTGGTCCATCATCATCTCTCCATCTTATTCTTTGTCTTCCGATACTCCTTCTTCCCCTAACCCCGCCACCATTGCCTTCGTCACTGGTCCATCATCATCTCTCCTTTTCACGTGTCCAAAGTATCTCAGTCGTGCTCCTCTCGCCTTCTCCTTTATATTACATATTCCACACATTCTTCTTATATCTTCACTTTGTCTCCTCCCCAACAGTGTGCTATCCACCTCACCATCCTCATCCCCGTTCTCTCCAAAATGCCTTCTTCTTTCTTCCTGAAGGACAATGTTTCTGCGCCATACAAAAGTACTGGTCTCAGCACACTTTGCTGTATTTTCATTCTCAGTTTCAATGGTATTTTCTTATCTAAGGTCACCCCGCTCACTTCCCTCCATTTTTGCCATACATCTTTTACTCTTTGTCTCTCTGTCCCTCCTTAATCTGCAATTACTGATCCCAAATATTTAAATTCATTCGTCTGTTTCAATCTTCCGATGTTACACTCATTTCTTCATGCCCTTCCCTACTGCTTACCATTACCTCCGTCTTTTGTGTGTTGACTTTCATTCCCTTTCTCTCCAGGTTACCTTTCCATATCAAATATCTCTGCTGTAGGCCTTCCTCTGTATCCGCAATGATGGCTAGGTCGTCGGCGAATAACAACTCCCACAGGTCATCATTTTCCCTTATGTCCATTGTTATTGTGTCCAACACAGTAAGAAACAGAAAGGACTCGAAGCTGATCCCTGATGGAGTCCTACTTCAACTAAGAAAGACTCTGTTTCTCCATACTTCGTCGGCACCGTTGTTTTAGCTCCCTCATACATCATCCTCACCAATCTTATCAGCTTTTCCGGCACTCCTCTCTTTCTCAAGCTCCAATACAAGACTTCTCTAGGCACTCTGTCATAAGCTTTCTCAAGTCCACAAAACACCAATACACTTTTCTGTTTCCTTCTAGATATTTTTCCTGTATCTGCCTTACAATAAATGTTGCATCCACAGTGCTCGATCCAGTCATGAATCCGAATTGTTGATTGTGAATTTTGAGCAACTCTCTCAGTCTGCCTTCTCTCACTCTTTCCAGTATTTTCAGGACATGCTCCAACAACTTAATACCTCTGTAGTTTTCACAACTCAATGTATCTCCCTTCTGCTTGTACAACTTAACTATTTTACTTTCTTTCCAATCTTCAGGCATTTTCTCTGTACTCCAGATCTTTTCTAACAATGAGTATGTCTTTCATCCCTCACGCTGGTAAACTCTGGAACAATCTTCCTTCATCTGTATTTCCTCCTGCCTACGACTTGAACTCTTTCAAGAGGAGGTATCAGGACACCTCTCCTCCAGTATTTGATCTTGCTTTCGGCCACCTCTTTTGTTTCTTTTTTAGGAGCAGCGAGTAGCGGGCCTTTTTTCTAATTATTGTTTTCTTTTTTTTGTGCCCTTGAGCTGCCTCCTTTGTTGTAAAAAAATAAATATATATATATATATATATATATATATATATATATATATATATATATATATATATATATATATATATATATATATATATATATTTATATATATATATATATATATATATATATATATATATATATATATATATATATATATATATATATATATATATATATATATATATATATATATATAGAGAGAGAGATAGAGAGAGAGAGAGAGAGAGAGAGAGAGAGAGAGAGAGAGAGAGAGAGAGAGAGAGAGAGAGAGAGAGAGAGAGAGAATCAGAATCAGAATCAGTATGTTTATTTCCATTTTATACAATGGTTGTTCTTTACAGGCTTAAAACTATTGATCATAGCAAGATACAGAGAGTGCGATGAAATTTTCTTTTTTTTAAATATAACTAGAATATAATTGCTGATAAAAAGAAAGCGTGGACTAATATCCAGGACATCATGTAAAACATTATAAGATAAAGTCTAATAAGAGAGTAATCAGAGCAATTAGTTACCTGTGCTAGAGGTGTTTCCTCAGGTAGACGTTAAAGCCATTCAAACTCTAACATTTCTTTACTTTTTTGGAGACTATTCCATATTCTTGGCCCTCTGACTGTAATAGATCGGGACCCAATGTCAGTGTGTGTTTTTGTACATAGAGTAGAGTTTTTAGTCCAGTGTTTGTGTCAACTATTTGTCTTACTCGTGGAAAAGAGAATTGTCCTCCGGGAAAATGTTTCTTCGGGGCCTTGAATACTATGATGCACTGTTCAAAAATGCACTTCTGTTCAATATTTGGCCATTGTAATTCATATCAGAGTTTGGTTACACGGTCAAACTTGGCTCCTCCAGTAACCACTTTTGCAGCAAAATTCTGTATCCTTTGAATCCTTCTCAGCTGTGTGATATTTGTGGTGCCCCAAACAGTTATCCCATAGTTAAGGTGACTTGGAGCAAGTGTCTGAACCACTGGTAATTAACCTGGCCTCCCTCCTGAGCAAGTCTTGAAGGCGATTTATGTACATAAGCATGCCAGATACTTTTTAAGTAATTTCTGTCACGTGCGTATCAAGCAGCATGTTCCTGTCAAAATGTAGCCCCAAGGTCTCGACATTTTGGCAGGGCTTAACTAAGGCACCCCCTACTTTGAGTGTGGTGTTATCCGGTACTCGTGGTATCAGAGCTCTTGTGCCTAGAAATATACATTGAGTCTTTTTGGAGTTCAGCAAGAGACCATTCCTATTAAAATAGTTTTAATTTTTCTAACGTCTGTCCTGTTCAAAGAATTACTTCAGATAGATTTTCAGTATTTCCAGTTTGAATGAATTGTGTGTCGTCAGCATAATGTATAGCAAAACAGTCTTTAATTTCTTGTGACAGGTCATTTACATAAACCTTAAATAGCAATGGGCCCTGAATGGATCCTTGCGGGACTCCAAAAGATACTTGTAGTCTAGAGGACAAATTTCCACCAATTCGCACAGACTGAGTCCTGTTACATAGATAATCTTCAAACCAAAATATGTCGATTCCTAATTCATTGCATTTTCTGAGTAGAATGTCATGGCAGACACTATCAAAAGCTTTAGATAGGTCGCAAAGAGTTAAAAGACATATTTCTCCTTTGTCCATGGTGTCATAAATCTTTTTAGAAACTTGTAGGAGAGCAGTCTCAGTAGATAAGTTTGGTCTGAAGCCATGTTGAGTGCTGCTACAAGGCTGATGTTGGTCTCTTATGATACCCTGATCCTTCACCTCCACTTTGCCGCTTACAGAACGAAGATAAGTGGAAGGAGAGTGGAGAAATAACGGAAAATATGGAGACAGGTGGACCAGCTCGGCGCCAGGCAAGCATTTTTCGCTTCAGACATCCCTTGGTTTCTTTGCTGTTTTCTCGGTTTCTAAACCAGATAGAAAAATTGGGTTACTCTCTTATGATACCCTGATCCTTCACCTCCCCTTTTCAACTTACAGAACCTACATAAGTGGAAGGAGAGTGGAGAAATAACGAGAAATATGGTGACAAGTGGACCAGATTCCCGCAATGCAAGCACTTTTCGTGATATTCATTCCTTGGTTTCTTGTCTGTTTTCTCGGTTTCTGGAGTGGATACAAGGATGGGGCGGGTCTCTACCGAAACCCTAATCCTTTTCCTCCACTTTGGCACTTAGGAAACGAAGTAAGTGGAAGGAGAGTGGAGAAATAAACGAAAAACTGGGGACAGGTGGAGCAGCTCGGCGCCATGCATGCATTTTTCGCTACAGACATCCCTTGGTTTCTTGGCTGTTTTCTCGGTTTCTCGACCAGATAGAAGACTTGGGTGGGTCGCTTCTGATACCTTCATCCCTCACCTCAACTTTGCTGCTTACAGAACGAAGCTAAGTGGAAGGAGAGTGGAGAAATAACGGAGAATATAGAGACAGGTGGACCAGCTCGGAACCATGCAAGCATTTTTCGATACAGACATCCCTTGGTTTCTTGGCTGTTTTCTCGTTTTCTAGAGTGGACACAAGGCTGGGATTTGTCTCCTATGATACCCTGATCCTTTACCTCCACATTGGCACTTTGGGAAGTAAGATAAGTGGAAGGAGAGTGGAGAAATAACGGAAAATATAGAGACAGGTGGACCAGCTCGGCGCCATAAAACCATTTTTCGCTACAGACATCCCTTGCTTTCTTGGCTGTTTTCTCTGTTTCTGTAGAGGATACAAGGCTGGGGTTGGTTTCTACTGATACCCTGATCCTTCACCTCCTCTTTGTGATTTAGGGAACGAAGATGAGTGGAAGGAGAGTGGAGAAAAACCGGAAAATATTGTGTCAGGTGGACCAGCTCGGAACCATGCAAGCATTTTTCGCTACAGACATCCCTTGGTTTCTAGGCTGTTTTCTCGTTTTCTGGAGGAGATACAAGGCTGGGATTGGTCTCCTTTGATACCCTGATCCTTTACCTCCACATTGGCACTTAGGAAAGTAAGATAAGTGGAAGGAGAGTGGAGAATTAATGGAAAATAGGGAGACAAGTGGACCAGCTCGGCGCCATGTAAGCATTTTTCGCTGCAGACATTCCTTGGTTTCTTTGTTGTTTTCTCAGTTTCTATAGTTGATACAAGGCTGGGGTGGGTCTCTTATGATACCCTGATCCTTCACCTCTACTTTGAAACTTAGAGAACGAAGTGAAGTGGAAGGAGAGTGGAGAAATAACGGAAAATATGGAGACAGGTGGACCAGCTCGGCGCCATGCAAGCATTTTTTGCTTCACACATATCTTAGTTTCTTGGCTGTTTTCTCGGTTTCTAGACCAGCTAGAAAAATCGGGTTGGTCTCTACCGATACTCTGATCCTTCTCTTCTACTTTGGCATTTAATGAACGTTTATAAATGGAAACGGAATGGAGAAATAAACGAAAATATGGAGACGAGTGGACGACCTCGGCGCCATGCAAGCACTTCATGGCCATAGACATCCCATGGTTTCTTGGCTGTTTTCTCGGTTTCTCGACAAGCTAGAAGACTTGGGTGGGTCTCTTCTGATACCTTCATCCTTCACCTCCACTTTGCTGCTTACAGAACGAAGATAAGTGGAAGGAGAGTGGAGAAATAACGGAATATATAAAGACAGGTGGACCAGCTCGGCGCCATACAAGCATTTTTCGATACAGACATCCCTTGGTTTCTTGGCTGTTTTTTTGGTTTCTGTAGTAGATACAAGGCTGATGTTGGTCTCTTATGATACCCTGATCCTTCACCTCCACTTTGAACCTTAGGGAACGAAGTGAAGTGGATGGAGAGTGGAGAAATAACGGAAAATATGGAGATAGGTGGACCAGCTCGGCGTCATGCAAGCATTTTTTGCTTCAGACATCCCTTGGTTTCTTTGCTGTTTTCTCGGTTTCTAAACCAGATAGAAAACTTGGGTTACTCTCTTATGATACCCTGATCCTTCACCTCCCCTTTTCAACTTACAGAACCTACATAAGTGGAAGGAGAGTGGAGAGTTTCTTGGCTGTTTTCTCAGTGTTACTAGTGGATACAAGGCTGGGGTTGGTCCATAATGATACCCTGATCCTTCAACTCCACTTTGACACTTAGGGAACGAAGATAAGTGGAAGGAGAGTGGAGAAATAATTGAAAATATGGAAACAGGTGGACCACCTCGGCGCCATGCAAGCATTTCTCGCTACAGACATCCCTTGATTTCTTCGCTGTTTTCTCGGTTTCTATAATAGATAGAAAACTTGGGTTGGTCTCTACTTATGCTCTGTTCCTTCTCCTCCATTTTGCCACATACAGAATATACATAAGTGGAAGGAGAGTAGAGAAATAACGAAAAATGTGTTCATAAGTGAACCAGATTCGCGCCATGCAAGCAATTTTTTCGACATACATCCCTTGGTTTCCTGGCTGTTTTCTCGGTTTCTGGAGTAGATACAAGTCTGGGATTGATCGCTCATGATACCCAGATCCTTCGTCTCTACTTTGGCACTTAGAGAATGAAGATAAGCGGAACGAGAGTGGAGAAATAAACGAAAATGTGGAGACAGGTGGACCAGCCCGGTGCCATGGAAGCACTTTTCGCTACAGACATCCCTTGGTTTCTTGGCTGTTTTTTCTGTTTCTGTAGAGGATACAAGGCTGGGGTTGGTCTTTAATGATACTCTGATCCTTCACCTCCACTTTGCCGCTTACAGAACGAAGATAAGTGGAAGGAGAGTGGAGAAATAACGGAAAATATGGAGACAGGTGGACCAGCTCGGCGCAATGCAAGCATTTTTCGCTTCAGACATCCCTTAGTTTCTTTGCTGTTTTCTCGGTTTCTAAACCAGATAGAAAACTTGGGTTACTCTCTTATGATACCCTGATCCTTCACCTCCCCTTTTCAACTTACAGAACCTACATAAGTGGAAGGAGAGTGGAGAAATAACGAAAAATATGGTGACAAGTGGACCAGATTCCCGCAATGCAAGCACTTTTCGTGATATTCATTCCTTGGTTTCTTGGCTGTTTTCTCGGTGTTACTAGTGGATACAAGGCTGGGGTTGGTCCATAACGATACCCTGATCCTTCAACTCCACTTTGACACTTAGGGAACGAAGATAAGTGGAAGGAGAGTGGAGAAATAAACGAAACTTGTGGGGACAGGTGGACCAGCTCGGCGCCATTCAAGCACGTTTCGCGACAGATATCCCTTGGTTTCTTGGCTGTTTTCTCGGTTTCTAGACCCGCTAGAAAAATCGGGTTGGTCTCTACCGATACTCTGATCCTTCTCTTCTACTTTGGCATTTAATGAACGTTTATAAATGGAAACGGAATGGAGAAATAAGCAAAAATATGGAGACGAGTGGACGACCTCGGCGCCATGCAAGCACTTCATGGCCATAGACATCCCATGGTTTCTTGGCTGTTTTCTCGGTTTCTGTAGTGGATACAAGGCTGATGTTGGTCTCTTATGATACCCTGATCCTTCACCTCCACTTTGCCGCTTACAGAACGAAGATAAGTGGAAGGAGAGTGGAAAAATAACGGAAAATAAAGAGACAGGTGGACCAGCTCGGCGCCATGCAAGCACTTCATGGCAATAGACATCCCATGGTTTCTTGGCTGTTTTCTCGGTTTCTCGACAAGCTAGAAGACTTGGGTGGGTCTCTTCTGATACCTTCATCCTTCACCTCCACTTTGCTGCTTACAGAACGAAGATAAGTGGAAGGAGAGTGGAAAAATAACGGAAAATAAAGAGACAGGTGGACCAGCTCGGCGCCATGCAAGCACTTCATGGCAATAGACATCCCATGGTTTCTTTGTTGTTTTCTCGGTTTCTATTATGAATAGAAGACTTGGATTGGTCTCTACAAATATTCCGATTCTTCACCTTCACTTTGCCACTTACAGCACGAAGATAAGTGGAAGGAGAGTGGAGAAATAACGGAAAATATGGAGACAGGTGGACCAGCTCGGCGCCATGGAAGCATTTCTCGCTACAGATATCCCTTGATTTCTTCGCTGTTTTCTCGGTTTCTTTAATAGATAGAAAACTTGGGTTGGTCTCTACTGATGCTCTGCTCCTTCTCCTCCATTTTGCCACATACAGAATATATATAAGTAGAAGGAGAGTAGAGAAATAACGAAAAATATTGTGACAAGTGAACCAGATTCGCGCCATGCAAGCAATTTTTTCGACATACATCCCTTGGTTTCCTGGCTGTTTTCTCGGTTTCTGGAGTAGATACAAGTCTGGGATTGATCGCTCATGATACCCTGATCCTTCGTCTCTACTTTGGCACTTAGAGAATGAAGATAAGCGGAACGAGAGTGGAGAAATAAACGAAAGTGGAGACAGGTGGACCAGCTCGGTGCCGTGGAAGCACTTTTCGCTGCAGACATCCCTTGGTTTCTTGGCTGTTTTCTCGGTTTCTAGAATGAATAGAAGGCTCGGGTTAGTCTCTACTGATACCCTGATCTTTCCCCTCCATTTTGACATTTAGAGCACGTACATAAGTGGAAGTAGAGTGGAGCTATGAGAGAAAACATGTGGACAAGTGGACCAGCAATGCCGTAACTGGGCGTGTGTGAGAAAAGAGTAAAAAATGTCGGATCTGCCCCGCACTACTTCCTCCTACATTTTTTATCTCAATAACTACTTTCTGAACGTTTGTATCTGATTTACTTATTGAGAGAGAGAGAGAGAGAGAGAGAGAGAGAGAGAGAGAGAGAGCACATCCGCCATACTTAAAGCGTCGCGTTAGAGTCGGTTCATGAGTTCATCGCTGGCGCTCGTCACCTCAACATACAAACACACACACACACACACACTCTCGCTCATCCGCCGCCCCCAGACACACACACAGACCATGATGGGTCGTCTCTCACGTCTGCTGCCCCGGGGACACGTCTTCCTCTTCCTGCTGGTGGTGGTGGTGGCGCTGAGCCAGGGAACACGGCGCTGCCGGGAGGCGGACGTGCTGCTCGGAGAAGGGGAGGTGCAGCACATAGGCGGCGGAACAAGGAACCGTGTTGGTGGTTATGTTATGACCGTGTACCTGTGGCCCGAGGAAGGCTTCCTTGGTGTGGGTCTGCAGGCCCTAGTGGACACCCGAAATGGAACAACGGTGAGGCGGGCCGCGTGGCTCTCCAAGGACAGCCTGTTCACCGCCGCCAACACAACCGCCTGGTGGGAGTTGTGGGTGTGGGTGAGGGTGCATCCCAGGCACCATGTGGAGTTCGGTGTACGTCTTGGTGATAGTTGGAAGGACTGTTACTCTTGGGTCACCGTTGACAAGCTACAGGGTCTGGACGTGGTGGGTTACGGCCCGTCACGATGGAGACATACGGAACCACCACCTGAGTGTCCCTATCAAGAACTTACCGCAAGGCCCTGGCCACGAAACGCACCCACCTGCACGGCACCCCCACCCATCACACGAGCCACTACACCCGCGCCCATCACACGAGCCACTACACCCGCGCCCATCACACGAGCCACTACACCCGCGCCCATCACACGAGCCACTACACCCGCGCCCATCACACGAGCCACTACACCCGCGCCCGACCCTTTGTTGGTGGCAGCGGTGACAGCAGTGCTGGTCGCCCTTGTGACGGCCGTGGCAGCAACACTGATAGCGGCGGACTTGTTCCGCACACAACAGCGTCGCGGAGCTGATCAGAGTGTGTGTGTGTGTGTGTGTGTGTGTGTGTGTGTGTGTGTGTGTGTGTGTGTGTGTGTGTGTGTGTGTGTACATATCTCCGTCCACCTGTCTCCACATTTTCGTTTATTTCTCCACTCTCCTTCCACTTATCTTCGTTCCCTAAGAATCAAACAGAGTTGAAGGATGAGGGTATTAGTAGAGACCAACCCCAGCCTTGTATCTGGTCAACAAACCGAGAAAACAGCCAAGAAACCAAGGGATGTGTGTAGCGAAAAATGCTTGCATCTCGCCGAGCTGGTCCACCTGTCTCCACATTTTCGTTTATTTCTCCACTCTCGTTCCGCTTATCTTCATTCTCTAAGTGCCAAAGTAGAGACGAAGGATCAGGGTATCATGAGCGATCAATCCCAGACTTGTATCTACTCCAGAAACCGAGAAAACAGCCAGGAAACCAAGGGATGTATGTCGAAAAAATTGCTTGCATGGCGCGAATCTGGTTAACTTGTCACAATATTTTTCGTTATTTCTCTACTCTCCTTCCACTTATATATATTCTGTATGTGGCAAAATGGAGGAGAAGGATCAGAGCATCAGTAGAGACCAACCCAAGTTTTCTATCTGTTATAGAAAACGAGAAAGCAGCCAAGAAACCAAGGGATGTCTGTAGCGAGAAATGCTTGCATGGCGCCGAGCTGGTCCACCTATCTCCATATTTTTCGTTATTTTTCCACTCTCCTTCCACTTATCTCCGTTCTGGAAGCGGCAAAGTGGAGGTGAAGGATCAGGGTATCAAAACAGACCAACATCAGCCTTGTATCTACTACAGAAACCGAGAAAACAGCCAAGAAACCAAGGAATGAATATCACGAAAAGTGCTTGCATTGCGGGAATCTGGTCCACTTGTCACCATATTTTTCGTTATTTCTCCACTCTCCTTCCACTTATGTAGGTTCTGTAAGTTGAAAAGGGGAGGTGAAGGATCAGGGTATCATAAGAGACTAACCCAAGTTTTCTATCTGGTTTAGAAACCGAGAAAACAGCGAAGAAACCAAGGGATGTCTGAAGCGAAAAATTATTGCATGGAGCCGAGCTGGTCCACCTGTCTCCTTATTTTCTGTTATTTCTCCACTCTCCTTCCACTTATCTTGATTTTCCAAGTGCCAAAATGGAGGTGAAGGAACAGGGTATCATTAGAGACCAACCCGAGTCTTCTATTTGGTAGAGAAACCGAGAAAACAGCCAAGAAACCAAGGGACGTATGTAGCGAAAAATGCTTGCATGGCGCCGAGCTGGTCCACCTGACACAATATTTTCCGGTTTTTCTCCACTCTCCTTCCACTTATCTTCGTTCCCTAAATCACAAAGTGGAGGTGAAGGATCATGGTATCAGTAAAGACCAACCCCAGCCTTGTATCCACTCTAGAAACCGAGAAAACAGCCAAGAAACCAAGGGATGTCTGTAGCGAAAAATGCTTGCATGGCGCCGAGCTGGTCCACCTGTCTCCATATTTTCCGTTATTTCTCCACTCTCCTTCCACTTATCTTCGTTCTGTAAGTGGCAAAGTGGAGGTGAAGAATCGGAATATCTGTAAAGACCAATTCGAGTCTTCTATTCATTCTAGAAACCGAGAAAAGAACAAAGAAATCAAGGGATGTCTATTGCCATGAAGTTCTTGCATGGCGCCGAGGTCGTCCACTCGTCTCCATATTTTTGTTTATTTCTCCATTCCGTTTCCATTTATAAACGTTCATTAAATGCCAAAGTAGAAGAGAAGGATCAGAGTATCGGTAGAGACCAACCCGATTTTTCTAGCGGGTCTAGAAACCGAGAAAACAGCCAAGAAACCAAGGGATGTCTGTAGCGAAAAATGCTTGCATCTTGCCGAGCTGGTCCACCTGTCTCCACATTTTCGTTTATTTCTCCACTCTCGTTCCGCTTATCTTCATTCTCTAAGTGCCAAAGTAGAGACGAAGGATCAGGGTATCATGAGCGATCAATCCCAGACTTGTATCTACTCCAGAAACCGAGAAAACAGCCAGGAAACCAAGGGATGTATGTCGAAAAAATTGCTTGCATGGCGCGAATCTGGTTCACTTGTAAACACATTTTTCGTTATTTCTCTACTCGCCTTCCACTTATATATATTCTGTATGTGGCAAAATGGAGGAGAAGGATAAGAGCATCAGTAGAGACCAACCCAAGTTTTCTATCTATTATAGAAACCGAGAAAACAGCGAAGAAATCAAGGGATGTCTGTAGCGAAAAATGCTTGCATGGCGCCGAGCTGGTCCACCTATCTCCATATTTTCCGTTATTTTTCCACTCTCCTTCCACTTATCTCCGTTCTGTAAGCGGCAAAGTGTAGGTGAAGGATCAGGGTATCATAAGAGACCATCATCAGCCATGTATCTACTACAGAAACCAAGAAAACAGCCAAGAAACCAAGGGATGTCTGTATCGAAAAATGCTTGCATGGCGCCGAGCTGGTCCACCTTTCCCCACAATTTCGCTTATTTCTCCACTCTCCTTCCACTTATCTTCCTTCCTTAAGTGTCAAATTGGAGGTGAAGGATCAGGGTATTATTGGAAGCTATTCCCAGCCTTGTACCCACTACAGAAACCGAGAAAACAGCCAAGAAACCAAGGGATGTCTCTGGCGAAAAATGCATGCATGGCGAAGAGCTGGTCCACCTGTCTCCATATTTTCCGTTATTTCTCCACTCTCCTTCCACTTATCTTCGTTCTGTAAGTGGCAAAGTGGAGGTGAGGAATCGGAATATCTGTAGAGACCAATCCAAGTCTTCTATTCATTCTAGAAACCGAGAAAACAACAAAGAAATCAAGGGATGTCTATGGCCATGAAGTGCTTGCAAGGCGCCGAGCTCGTCCACTCGTCTCCATATTTTTGCTTATTTCTCCACTCTCCTTCCTCCTATCTACGTTCTCTAGATGGCAAAGTGCAGGTGGTGGATCAGGGTATCTGAAGAGACCCAGCCGAGTCTTTCATTCATAATAGAAACTGATAAAACAGCCAAAAAACCAAGGGATGTATGTCGCTTGCATGGCGCCGAGCTGGTCCACCTGTCCCCACATTTTCATTTATTTCTCCACTCTCCTTCCACTTATCTTAGTTCTTGAAGTGGCAAAGTAGAAGTGAAAGATCAGTGTATCAGTAGAGATAAACCCGAGTCTTCTATTAATTCTAGAAACCGAGAAAACAGCCAAGAAACCAAGGGATGTCTGTAGCGAGAAATGCTTGCATGGCGCCGAGCTGGTCCACCTGTGTCCACATTTTCGTTTATTTCTCCACTCTCCTTCCACTTCACTTCGTTCCCTAAGGTTCAAAGTGGAGGTGAAGGATCAGGGTATCATAAGAGACCCACCCCAGCCTTGTATCAACTATAGAAACTGAGAAAACAACAAAAAAAACAAGGAATGTCTGCAGCGAAAAATGCTTGCATGGCGCCGAGCTGGTCCACTTGTCTCCCTATTTTCCATTAATTCTCCACTCTCCTTCCACTTATCTTACTTCCCTAAGTGCCAATGTTGAGGTAAAGGATCAGGGTATCAAAGGAGACCCACCCCAGCCTTGTATCTTCTCCAGAAAATGAGAAAACAGCCAAGAAACCAAGGGATGTCTCTAGCGAAAAGTGCTTGCATGGCGCCGAGCTGGTCCACCTGTCCCAACAATTTCGTTTTTTTCTCCACTCTCCTTCCACTTATCTTCGTTCTGTAGGCGGCAAAGTGGAGGTGAAGGATCAGGGTATCAAAAGAGACCAACATCAGCCTTGTATCTACTACTGAAACCGAGAAAACAGCCAAGAAACCACGGGATGTCTGTATCGAAAAATGCTTGCATGGCGCCGAGCTGGTCCACCTGTCTCCATATTTTCCGTTATTCCTCCACTCTCCTTCCACTTATCTTCGTTCTGTAGGCGGCAAAGTGGAGGTGAAGGATCAGGGTATCATAAGAAATCAACATCATTCTTGTATCTACTACAAAAACCGAGAAAACAGCCAAGAAACCAAGGAAAGTGTGCAGCGAAAAATGCTTGCATTGCGCCGAGCTGGTCCACCTCTCCCCACAATTTCGTTTATTTCTCCACTCTCCTTCCACTTATCTTCCTTCCTTAAGTGTCAAAGTGGAGGTGAAGGATCATGGTATCAGTATAGACCCACTCGATTCTTCTATTCATAACAGAAACCGAGAAAACAGCCAAGAAACCAAGGGATGTCTGTAGCGAAAAATGCTTTTATGGCGCAGAGCTGGTCAACCTGTCTCCATATTTTCCGTTATTTCTCCACTCTCCTTCCACTTATCTTCGTTCCCTAAGTCACAAAGAGGAGGTGACGGATCAGGGTATCATTAGAGATCAATCCCAGCCTTGTATCCACTAAAGAAACCGAGAAAACAGCGAAGAAATCAAGGGATGTCTGCAGCGAAAAGTGCTTCCATGGCACCGGGCTGGTCCACCTGTCTCCAGATTTTCGTTTATTTCTCCACTCTCCTTCCACTTATCTTCCTCCTTAAGTGTCAAAGTGGAGGTGAAGGATCAGAGTATCATAAGAGACTAACGTAAGTTTTCTATCTGGTTTAGAAACGTAGAAAACAGCCAAGAAACCAAGGGATGTCTGAAGCGAAAAATGCTTGCATGGCGCCGAGCTGGTCCACCTGTCTCCATATTTTCCATTATTTCTCCACTCTCCTTCCACTTATCTTCGTTCCCTCAGAATCAAAGCAGAGTTAAAGGATGAGGGTATTAGTAGAGACCAACCCCAGCCTTCTATCTGGTCACCAAACCGAGAAAACAGCCAAGAAACCATGGGATGTCTGTAGCGAAAAATGCTTCCATCTCGCCGAGCTGGTCCACCTGTCTCCACATTTTCGTTTATTTCTCCACTCTCGTTCCGCTTATCTTCATTCTCTAAGTGCCAAAGTAGAGACGAAGGATCAGGGTATCATGAGCGATCAATCCCAGACTTGTATCTACTCCAGAAACCGAGAAAACAGCCAGGAAACCAAGGGATGTATGTCGAAAAAATTGCTTGCTTAGCGCGGATCTGGTTAACTTGTGAAACCATTTTTCGTTATTTCTCTACTCTCCTTCCACTTATGTATATTCTGTATGTGGCAAAATGGAGGAGAAGGATCAGAGCATCAGCAGAGACCAACCTAAGTTTTCTATCTATTATAGAAACCGAGAAAACAGCGAAGAAATCAAGGGATGTCTGTAGCGAGAAATGCTTGCATGGCGCCGAGCTGGTCCACCTATCTCTATATTTTCCGTTATTTTTCCACTCTCCTTCCACTTATCTTCGTTCTGTAAGCGGCAAAGTGGAGGTGAAGGATCAGGGTATCAAAAGAGACCAACATCAGCCTTGTATCCACTACAGAAACCGAGAAAACAGCCAAGAAACCAAGGGATGTCTGTATCAAAAATGGTTTTATGGCGCCGAGCTGGTCCACCTGTCTCTATATTTTCCGTTATTTCTCCACTCTCCTTCCACTTATCTTACTTCCTTAAGTGCCAATGTCGAGGTAAGGGATCAGGGTATTAAAGGAGATAAATCCCAGCCTTGTATCTCCTCCAGAAAACGAGAAAACAGCCAAGAAACCAAGGGATGTCTGTATCGAAAAATGCTTGCATGGTTCCGAGCTGGTCCACCTGTCTCTAGATTCTCCGTTATTTCTCCACTCTCCTTCCACTTATCTTCGTTCTGTAAGCAGCAAAGTTGAGGTGAGGGATGAAGGTATCAGAAGCGACCCACCCAAGTCTTCTATCTGGTCGAGAAACCGAGAAAACAGCCAAGAAACCAAGGGATATCTTTCGCGAAACGTGCTTGAATGGCGCCGAGCTGGTCCACCTGTCTCCACATTTTCGTTTATTTCTCCACTCTCCTTCCACTTATCTTCGTTCCCTAAGAATCAAAGCAGAGTTAAAGGATGAGGGTATTAGTAGAGACCAACCCCAGCCTTGTATCTGGTCAACAAACCGAGAAAACAGCCAAGAAACCAAGGGATGTCTGTAGCGAAAAATGCTTGCATCTCGCCGAGCTGGTCCACCTGTCTCCACATTTTCGTTTATTTCTCCACTCTCGTTCCGCTTATCTTCATTCTCTAAGTGCCAAAGTAGAGACGAAGGATCAGGGTATCATGAGCGATCAATCCCAGACTTGTATCTACTCCAAAAACCGAGAAAACAGCCAGGAAACCAAGGGATGTATGTCGAAAAAATTGCTTGCATGGCGCGAATCTCGTTCACTTGTGAACACATTTTTCGTTATTTCTCTAGTCCCCTTCTACTTATATATATTCTGTATGTGGCAAAATGGAGGAGAAGGAACAGAGCATAAGTAGAGACCAACCCAAGTTTTCTATCTATTATAGAAACCGAGAAAACAGCGAAGAAATCAAGGGATGTCTGTAGCGAGAAATGCTTGCATGGCGCCGAGCTGGTCCACCTATCTCTATATTTTCCGTTATTTTTCCACTCTCCTTCCACTTATCTTCGTTCTGTAAGCGGCAAAGTGGAGGTGAAGGATCAGGGTATCATAAGAGACCATCATCAGCCTTGTATCCACTACAGAAACCGAGAAAACAGCCAAGAAACCATGGGATGTCTATGGCCATGAAGTGCTTGCATGGCGCCGAGGTCGTCCACTCGTCTCCATATTTTTGCTTATTTCTCCATTCCGTTTCCATTTATAAACGTTCATTAAATGCCAAAGTAGAAGAGAAGGATCAGAGTATCGGTAGAGACCAACCCGATTTTTCTAGCTGGTCTAAAAACCGAGAAAACAGCCAAGAAACCAAGGGATATCAATCGCGAAACGTGCTTGAATGGCGCCGAGGTGATCCACCTGTCTCCATATTTTCAATTATTTCTCCACTCTCCTTCCACTTATCTTCGTTCCCTAAGTGTCAAAGTGGAGTTGAAGGATCAGGGTATCATAAGAGACCAACATCAGCCATGTATCTACTACAGAAACCGAGAAAACAGCCAAGAAACCAAGGGATGTCTGTATCGAAAAATGCTTGCATGGCGCCGAGCTGGTCCACCTGTCTCCATATTTTCCGTTATTTCTCCACTCTCCTTCCACTTATCTTCGTTCCCTAAGTGTCAAAGTGGAGTTGAAGGATCAGGGTATCATTATGGACCAACCCCAGCCTTGTATCCACTAGTAACACCGAGAAAACAGCCAAGAAACCAAGGAATGAATATCACGAAAAGTGCTTGCATTGCGGGAATCTGGTCCACTTGTCTCCATATTTTCCGTTATTTCTCCACTCTCCTTCCACGTATCTTCGTTCCTTAAGTGGCAAAGTGGAGGTAAAGGATCAGGGTATCAGTAGAGACCCACCTGAGCCTTGTATCCACTCTAAAACCCGAGAAAACAACAAAGAAACCAAGGGATGTAGTATGTCGCCATGAAGTACCAGCATGGCGGGACCCTCCTCACATTTTTGCTTATTGCTCCACATTCCTTCCACTTCTCTTCCATCTGTTAGCACGTGGAGGAGAGGCACAAACACACACTTGTAGGCACAAACACACACTTGCAGGCACAAACACACACTTGTAGGCACAAACACACACTTGTAGGCACAAACACACACTTGTAGGCACAAACACACACTTGTAGGCACAAACACACACTTGTAGGCACAAACACACACTTGTAGGCACAAACACACACTTGTAGGCACAAACACACACTTGTAGGCACAAACACACACTTGTAGGCACAAACACACACTTGTAGGCACAAACACACACTTGTAGGCACAAACACACACTTGTAGGCACAAACACACACTTGTAGACACAAACACACACTTGTAGGCACAAACACACACTTGTAGGCACAAACACACACTTGTAGGCACAAACACACACTTGTAGGCACAAACACACACTTGTAGGCACAAACACACACTTGTAGGCACAAACACACACTTGTAGGCACAAACACACACTTGTAGGCACAAACACACACTTGTAGGCACAAACACACACTTGTAGGCACAAACACACACTTGTAGGCACAAACACACACTTGTAGGCACAAACACACACTTGTAGGCACAAACACACACTTGTAGGCACAAACACACACTTGTAGGCACAAACACACACTTGTAGGCACAAACACACACTTGTAGGCACAAACACACACTTGTAGGCACAAACACACACTTGTAGGCACAAACACACACTTGTAGGCACAAACACACACTTGTAGGCACAAACACACACTTGTAGGCACAAACACACACTTGTAGGCACAAACACACTTGTAGGCACAAACACACACTTGTAGGCACAAACACACACTTGTAGGCACAAACACACACTTGTAGGCACAAACACACACTTGTAGGCACAAACACACACTTGTAGGCACAAACACACACTTGTAGGCACAAACACACACTTGTAGGCACAAACACACACTTGTAGGCACAAACACACACTTGTAGGCACAAACACACACTTGTAGGCACAAACACACACTTGTAGGCACAAACACACACTTGCAGGCACAAACACACACTTGTAGGCACAAACACACACTTGTAGGCACAAACACACACTTGTAGGCACAAACACACACTTGTAGGCACAAACACACACTTGTAGGCACAAACACACACTTGTAGGCACAAACACACACTTGTAGGCACAAACACACACTTGTAGGCACAAACACACACTTGTAGGCACAAACACACACTTGTAGGCACAAACACACACTTGTAGGCACAAACACACACTTGTAGGCACAAACACACACTTGTAGGCACAAACACACACTTGCAGGCACAAACACACACTTGTAGGCACAAACACACACTTGTAGGCACAAACACACACTTGTAGGCACAAACACACACTTGTAGGCACAAACACACACTTGTAGGCACAAACACACACTTGTAGGCACAAACACACACTTGTAGGCACAAACACACACTTGTAGGCACAAACACACACTTGTAGGCACAAACACACACTTGTAGGCACAAACACACACTTGTAGGCACAAACACACACTTGTAGGCACAAACACACACTTGTAGGCACAAACACACACTTGTAGGCACAAACACACACTTGTAGGCACAAACACACACTTGTAATAACACACACACACTTGTAGGCACAAACACACACTTGTAGGCACAACACACACTTGTAGGCACAAACACACACTTGTAGGCACAAACACACACTTACAATAACAATAACACACACTAATAATACACACACACTTGTAATAATAACACACACTTGTAATAATAACACACACTTGTAACAATAACACACACTTGTAATAATACACACATAACACAATAACACTTGTAGGCACAAACACACACTAATAATAATAATAATAATAATAATAATAATAACAATAATAATAATAATACAATAATAATAATAGGCACAAACACACACTAATAATAATAACACATAATAATAATAACAACACACTTGTAATAATAACAACACTTGTAGGCACAAACACACAATAATAATAATAATACAATAACACACACTTGTAGGCACAAACACACACTAATAGGCACAAACACAATAATAATAATAATAATAATAATAATAATAATAATAATAATAATAATAGAGAATAATAATAATAATAATAATAATAATAATAATAATAATAACAATAATAATAATAATAATAATAATAATAATAATAATAATAATAATAATAATAATAATAATAATAATAATAATAATAATAATAATAATAATAATAATAATAATAATAATAATAATAATAATAATAATAATAATAATAATAATAATAATAATAATAATAATAACAATAATAACAATAATATTACAGCCGCGCCTCTCCTCTCCCTTCTCCAGACGCCGCCTAGACCAGTACACGCCCGCCGCCCCGAGTGACCAGCAGGAGACCCTTGAAGGCGGCAGGGACGGGGCTCCGGGGCACAGAGGCGCCCATTGTGTGTCTGTATCCCCATCAACCTGCCCCTCTCCTCCTCCTCCTCTCCTCTCCTCCTCCTCCTCTCCTCTCCTCCCGCGCCAAGGTTGAGTGAAGACATTCTCCTCGTCATCCGTGGAAGGAACACCACACAGAAAGCTCTAAGACATGACAGATATAACATAAGCTTACAACGAGAATACAAAGTCCTGAAGAAGAGAGTCACAGCCGTGATGGGTGCTGCCAGGAAGGACTATTACAGACTTAACACGTCCAGAGGTAACACAACAGCTGAGTGGAGAGTCTTGAAAGAAAGAGTTCCTGGCACAAAGAAACAAGCAAATAAAGTAAATGAGGAATGCAGTGTCGAAGACTTCAACAATTGTTTTTGCTAATGTTGGAAAAAAAGCTTTCGAGGAGTCTCAGAACAATCGCGAAAACTGATCTCCTGAAAACATTAACAGTCGTAACACCTTTCGTCCCCAGCCTACCGATACTGACACAATCACTCTCACCATAAAGCACCTCAAGGAATCCAACCCACACGGATCTGACAACATCTCCCTGAGACTCATCAAAGACGCTCTGCCAGCAATTCTACCGCACATCACATGTATCATAGGTATACACAATAACAAGAGGTATCTTTCCTAATGCCTGGAAGCACGCTATTGTCACACCAATATTTAAGAAAGGAGAAGTAGGCAACAGATGGACAATGTCCTTGCTCCCAGTTGTATCTGAAATATTAGAAAAGATCGTTGCTACTCAGTTGGTCCAATTTATGGAACAGAATTTCCTCTTTAGCAGCACTCAACATGGCTTCAGACCAAACTTATCTACTGAGACTGCTCTCCTACAAGTTTCTAAAAAGATTTATGACACCATGGACAAAGGAGAAATATGTCTTTTAACTCTTTGCGACCTATCTAAAGCTTTTGATAGTGTCTGCCATGACATTCTACTCAGAAAATGCAATGAATTAGGAATCGACATATTTTGGTTTGAAGATTATCTATGTAACAGGACTCAGTCTGTGCGAAT
This sequence comes from Eriocheir sinensis, assembly GCF_024679095.1. NCBI lineage: Eukaryota > Metazoa > Arthropoda > Malacostraca > Decapoda > Varunidae > Eriocheir > Eriocheir sinensis. The sequence goes on from NC_066577.1 coordinate 1,349,513, forward strand.
TGGTGGAAATTTGTCCTCTAGACTACAAGTATCTTTTGGAGTCCCGCAAGGATCCATTCAGGGCCCATTGCTATTTAAGGTTTATGTAAATGACCTGTCACAAGAAATTAAAGACTGTTTTGCTATACATTATGCTGACGACACACAATTCATTCAAACTGGAAATACTGAAAATCTATCTGAAGTAATTCTTTGAACAGGACAGACGTTAGAAAAAATTAAAAACTATTTTAATAGGAATGGTCTCTTGCTGAACTCCAAAACGACGCAATGTATATTTCTAGGCACAAGAGCTCTGATACCACGAGTACCGGATAACACCACACTCAAAGGAGGGTGTGCCTTAGTTAAGCCCTGCCAAAATGTCGAGACCTTGGGGCTACATTTTGAAAGGAACATGCTGCTTGATACGCACGTGACAGAAATTACTTAAAAAGTATCTGGCATGCTTATGTACATAAATCGCCTTCAAGACTTGCTCAGGAGGGAGGCCAGGTTAATTAACAGTGGTTCAGACACTTGCTCCAAGTCACCTTAACTATGGGATAACTGTTTGGGGCACCACAAATATCACACAGCTGAGAAGGATTCAAAGGATACAGAATTTTGCTGCAAAAGTGGTTACTGGAGGAGCCAAGTTTGACCGTGTAACCAAACTCTGATATGAATTACAATGGCCAAATATTGAACAGAAGTGCATTTTTGAACAGTGCATCATAGTATTCAAGGCCCCGAAGAAACATTTTCCGGAGGACAATTCTCTTTCCACGAGTAAGACAAATAGTTGACACAAACACTGGACTAAAACTCTACTCTATGTACACAAAACACACACTGACATTGGGTCCCGATCTATTACAGTCAGAGGGCCAAGAATATGGAATAGTCTCCAAAAAGTAAAGAAATGTTAGAGTTTGAATGGCTTTAACGTCTACCTGAGGAAACACCTCTAGCACAGGTAACTAATTGCTCTGATTACTCTCTTATTAGACTTTATCTTATAATGTTTTACATGATGTCCTGGATATTAGTCCACGCTTTCTTTTTATCAGCAATTATATTCTAGTTATATTTAAAAATTAGAAAATTTCATCGCACTCTCTGTATCTTGCTATGTCCAATAGTTTTAAGCCTGTATATATATATATATATATATATATATATATATATATATATATATATATATATATATATATATATATATATATATATATATATATATTTAAATATATATACATATATGTATATATATATGTATATATATATATATATATATATATATATATATATATATATATCTATATATATCTATATATATATATATATATCTATATATTTTTTTTTTTTTTTACAACAAAGGAGGCAGCTCAAGGGCACAAAAAAGAAAATAATTAGAAAAAGGCCTGCTACTTGCTCCTAAAAAGAAACAAAAGAGGTGGCCGAAAGCAAGATCAAATACTGGAGGAGAGGTGTCCTGATACCCTCCTCTTGAAAGAGTTCAAGTCGTAGGCAGGAGGAAATACAGATGAAGGAAGATTGTTCCAGAGTTTACCAGCGTGAGGGATGAAAGACATACTCATTGTTAGAAAAGATCTGGAGTACAGAGAAAATGCCTGAAGATTGGAAAGAAAGTAAAATAGTTAAGTTGTACAAGCAGAAGGGAGATACATTGAGCTGTGAAAACTACAGAGGTATTAAGTTGTTGGAGCATGTCCTGAAAATACTGGAAAGAGTGAGAGAAGGCAGACTGAGAGAGTTGCTCAAAATTCACAATCAACAATTCGGATTCATGACTGGATCGAGCACTGTGGATGCAACATTTATTGTAAGGCAGATACAGGAAAAATATCTAGAAGGAAACAGAAAAGTGTATTGGTGTTTTGTGGACTTGAGAAAGCTTATGACAGAGTGCCTAGAGAAGTCTTGTATTGGAGCTTGAGAAAGAGAGGAGTGCCGGAAAGGCTGATAAGATTGGTGAGGATGAAGTATGAAGGAGCTAAAACAATGGTGCCGACGAAGTATGGAGAAACAGAGTCTTTCTTAGTTGAAGTAGGACTCCATCAGGGATCAGCTTCGAGTCCTTTCTGTTTCTTACTGTGTTGGACACAATAACAATGGACATAAGGGAAAATGATGACCTGTGGGAGTTGTTATTCGCCGACGACCTAGCCATCATTGCGGATACAGAGGAAGGCCTACAGCAGAGATATTTGATATGGAAAGGTAACCTGGAGAGAAAGGGAATGAAAGTCAACACACAAAAGACGGAGGTAATGGTAAGCAGTAGGGAAGGGCATGAAGAAATGAGTGTAACATCGGAAGATTGAAACAGACGAATGAATTTAAATATTTGGGATCAGTAATTGCAGATTAAGGAGGGACAGAGAGACAAAGAGTAAAAGATGTATGGCAAAAATGGAGGGAAGTGAGCGGGGTGACCTTACATAAGAAAATACCATTGAAACTGAGAATGAAAATACAGCAAAGTGTGCTGAGACCAGTACTTTTGTATGGCGCAGAAACATTGTCCTTCAGGAAGAAAGAAGAAGGCATTTTGGAGAGAACGGGGATGAGGATGGTGAGGTGGATAGCACACTGTTGGGGAGGAGACAAAGTGAAGATATAAGAAGAATGTGTGGAATATGTAATATAAAGGAGAAGGCGAGAGGAGCACGACTGAGATACTTTGGACACGTGAAAAGGAGAGATGATGATGGACCAGTGACGAAGGCAATGGTGGCGGGGTTAGGGGAAGAAGGAGTATCGGAAGACAAAGAATAAGATGGAGAGATGATGATGGACCAGTGACGAAGGCAATGGTGGCGGGGTTAGGGGAAGAAGGAGTATCGGAAGACAAAGAATAAGATGGAGAGATGTGATAAAGTGTGACATGAATACACTAGGAGTGCAAGACGATGATACAATGGATAGAAGCAGGTGGCGAAAGATAACTCGAGCGGCCGACCCTGCAATACAGTGTGATTAAGCTCGTATGGATAATATATATATATATATATATATATATATATATATATATATATATATATATATATATATATATATATATATATATATATATATATATATATATATATATATATATATATATATATATATATATATATATATATATAGTGCTGTTGTCCTTAGCAAGTTGTATTTTCTTCTTTAAATTAATCGCCTGTCGAACTTGGGTAGTCATCCATGGTGGGCTTGTGGCATTATTTGTTCTCCTAGTCTTCATGGGAACAGTTGTTCTCTCTACCTCTAGGAGTTTGTTCTTGAAATCGTTCCACGCGCCGTCCACAGGAGTGAGGTTCATGGGTTCCCAAGATGTCTGGGTTAGCAGCTCACGAGCGAGATTAAAATTGGCTCTTTTGTAGTCTGGAATCCTGGACGTGTTCTCGGTGAGTTCATGGTCTGTTCTGATCTTTAGGCGAATTAGGTGATGGTCGCAAACACTTAGTTTTTCGCCGACCTGACATTCACGTGTGAGATCTGAATCACTCACGAGTACTAGGTCTAATAAGTTATTTTCCCTTGTCGGTTGGGTAACAGTCTGAGTTAGAAAAGTGTCCTCTAACATTTCGAGCGATCTGTTACCTCCCGATCTCAATCATCGTGGTCCAGTCAATGTTGGAACAGTTAAAGTCCCCGATCATGACTGACTGTTTGTTTTGTGTTATGGTGTGAATTTCCTCGTACAGCGCTTCGGCGTCTGCTGCTTGTTGCTTTGGAGGTCTGTAAACGGTTCCAATCGTTATTTTGTTGTGCTTGCTAGTCTCCAGTTCAACATATACAGAGTCATATTTCTCTGAGTCCTCTTTGGATATTTTCACGGCCGGGTATTTGTTCTTGACGTAACAGATAACACCTCCTCCTTTCTTGTGAAGTCTGTTTTTGTAGAAGCTCTCGTATCCCGGAATTGAGAATTCGGTCATTAGGTGGTCAGAGGTGGCCCACGTCTCGGTGATGGCAATCACGTCCGGTCTTTCTACGTTAACGTAGGCAAGTAACTCATCCCTTTTGGGTATTAAGCTCCGCGCGTTGGTGTATAGGACAGAAATGTCCTTCTTGACTTCAGTGCTTCGAGGCACAGTAGTCTGGTGTCTCCGTGTGTTTTCTGTTGGGGGCCTTGGTGTGTGATGGGCGGTCTCTACTGGTTGGCTGTTTACGGTGCCCCTCCCGCGCTCGGAGTTTTTGGAGTACAAAATTACCTCCTCGTTCAGCAGCCTACCAAGCCGTGCTGAGCCAATCGCATTGAGGTGAAGACCGTCAGGACGGAAGAGGTCGGGTATATCACAGAAATGATCCGACAGACATGTGAACGAAACTTCCTCGTCCTGACAGAGGTGCTTCAATCTGTTGTTGATGTTTGACGCCTGCAGGAGGAGGAGGAGGAGGAGGAGGAGGAGGAGGAGGGACGGGGAGGGTAGCCTTGTCCCTGTGATGAAGGTTCAGATTCATTATAAAAAGATGCACGATTTCCGACCTTATGGCAGCCTTATCCCATTCCCTCCTCCTCCTCCTCCTCCTCCTCCTCTGTCTCCTGTTGGTAATCTCTCTCTCTCTCTCTCTCTCTCTCTCTCTCTCTCTCTCTCTCTCTCTCTCTCTCTCTCTCTCTCTCTCTCTCTCTCTCTCTCTCTCTCTCCTTTCCTTACGCCCGTCTTCCGCCAGTCTGTTCCACTTCCTGTACTTTCTTCTCCCTTTCCTTCTCCGTCTTTTGTTCGGTTTTCTTCTTTCATTTCTCTTTCTCCCGACCTTTTTTTTCTTCCTTTAAGTACGTCCCTGTCTGTCTTTCTGTCTCTCTGTCTCTTTCTGTCTGTCTGTCTGTGGTCGCAGCAAGACGGGATGTGTAGCAACGCAACATTGATAGTGTTTCCAGCTATCAACATTAGAAGGACAAAAATTATCAGCAAAGGAACTGCGCATTAAGACTATCGGATCCTCTTCCCGTCACGACCAAGAATACTTCAGCTGGATCGAACCCCCTTTCTGTCACTCCCTCTCTCCCTCTCTTCTTTTCTTGCTTCCTTTTATTCTTTCTTGCTTTCTTAGTCCTTTGTTTTATTTCTTCTTTTATTTCATCTTTAATTCTCTCTCTCTCTCTCTCTCTCTCTCTCTCTCTCTCTCTCTCTCTCTCTCTCTCTCTCTCTCTCTCTCTCTCTCTCATCCGTCTTTCCTGCCTTCCTCTGCCACGTGTTCATTTCTCTCAGCCTTCTTATGCTTCGAGTAGATAAAAAAGTCCCTGAACGAGTCCCGTCCCCGCCTTGAGGATGATAATGACTGCTTGTTTGTGTCGGAAAGCGTGGAAAACCCGTCCTTCGGCAAGTGTATG
>NC_066577.1:1359850-1364850 GCF_024679095.1 Eriocheir sinensis
CTGCTTCTGACGATACGAACCACCACCACCACCACCACCACCACCGTCACCACCCTCAGCACCGTCACCACTGTCATCACCACTACCACCACCACCACCGTCACCACCACCACAACACCACCACCACCACCACACCACGGGAGGAGGGGGAGGGAAGGAGAAGGAAGAAGGCCAATAATGGCGACAAGGAATAAGACAAGCTGTGGTAACTCTAAAGTTCATATTCATAAATATCGGACCCCCTTGGCGACTGTTTTCCAAGGCCACAGAAAACAATGACAGGGTTTGCCTGAGTGGTGTTCCCGCCGGAGGTACAGACATCAGGAGAAACTATCACCAGGATCACCAAGCAGTCCAAAACCCGACTACTTCTACGAGAGGCGTTTCAAACAGGCACTGGGCCAGGATACATTTAGGGTACGGGCCGAACTCCAGCAGGAGTCACTTACATGCTTTGTTTTTATTTCCGTATTCCGCCACATCCTTTTTTGTCTAGTGAGGACACGGATGCAGGCGTCAGTGCATCTCTAAAGTCGGTACCGTCAGACGCCTCCACCCTTATCATCAACTATTTCAGAGGCCAAAAAGAAGATCAGAGGAGTTCTAATGAGTGTTTTTAGGTTCATGGCACAGAAGAAGGTCAAACTACTGAAAGGCTCGTAAACTACCCTGGAAATGCCCCAAACTCAGGAAGGCTCCTCAAACATGTGTGCCAGGACGCCACAATGTCCGGAGAGTTTACAGCAGGGTTCCAACCTTTTTGTTCCTCTGTACCCCTTAGGCATTTTATAGGTTCCCGTGTGCCCCTAAAGTTTAGGAAAAAAACGATGAAATTGTAATGTTTTGATATTATTTTATAATGAAATCTGTATGTGAAGACTGATGATATAATGTAAGTTAAATAACAGTTTTGCTTACTAAAATGAGGAAATTGTAATGTTTTGATATTATTTTATAATGAAATCTGTATGTGAAGACTGATGATATAATGTAAGTTAAATAACAGTTTTGCTTACTAAAATGAGGAAATTGAAGAAAAACACGACATTGTGCAATATGATACAGATTACAACACCATGCATTGTACAGTAAGTGGTTATTCTCTCGGACAATGTTTCCCTAAGAAAAGTGCAAATGTACCACTGAGCACATGTACCCCAGGGTGGGAGCCCTGGTTTACAGAGTGAGGTGAAAATCAACACCCTGTATAAAAGGTGCACGTGACATGTTTCAACCAGACTAAAACTGGGAGAATTAAAGAATAGAATAAAAAAACAGGCAAAAAAATAACAAAACAAAAACAAAAACAAAATAACAAAGTAATGGAATAAAAAAAACAGGCAAAAAAATAACAAAACAAAAACTGAAATAAAAAAAATAGTAAAATGAGAAAAAAATTAACAAGACAAAAACTGAAAAAAATAACTTAAAATAACAAAATATCAAAACTAATATATATATATATATATATATATATATATATATATATATATATATATATATATATATATATATATATATATATAGAGAGAGAGAGAGCATTTGTTTCAACCGGAGCAAAAACTGTCTTAGGAGAATTAAAGGAAGCGACTGCTGATATTAGGTGACAATAAGGGCGAGAGTCGTCTGCTGTGTGTGTGTGCGTGTGTGTGTGTGTGTGTGTTTACAGGGAAAGGAGACGGATTAAAGCACAAAAAGAAAGAAAAAGAAAAAGAAGGAAAAAATAAATGACCACTGTTTTTTTTCGAAAAGAATACAAAACAAAACAAAATAAACTCTCTCTCTCTCTCTCTCTCTCTCTCTCTCTCTCTCCTTAGTAGTAGTAATTAATTGAAGTGTGGTAGTAGTAGTAGTAGTAGTAGTAGTAGTAGTAGTAGTAGTAGTAGTAGTAGTAGTAGTGTGTGTCGGTGAGTTCATCGTGGTGGTGGTGGTGATATAGGTCGAGCTGGTGAGGATGCCGACAGAGGGAGTGTGGGGGGGAGCAGTAGTTGTGGTGGTGGTGGTGGTGGTGGAGGAGGTGGTGGTGATAGTGGTGGTGGTGGTGGTGGTGGTGGTGATGGTTGTGGTGGTGGTGGTGATGGTGGTGGTGGTGGTGGTGGTGATGGTGGTGGTGGTGGTGGTGGTGTAGGAGGTTGTGTTGGTGGTGGTGGTGGTGGAGGTGGTTTTGGTTGTGGTGGTGGTGGTGGTTGTGGTGGTGGTGGTGGTGGTGGTGGTGTTTTTTTCGATGGTGGTGGTGGTGGTGGAGAGAGGGACGCTGGTGGTGGTGGTGGAGAGAGGGACGCTGGTGGTGGTGGTGGTGGTGGTGATGGTTGTGGTGGTGGTGGTGGTGGTGGTGGTGTGGTGGTGGTGTGGTGGTGGTTGGTGGTGGTGGTTGTGGTGGTGAGGTGGTGGTGCTGGTGGTGTTGGTGGTGGTGGTGGTGGTGGTGATGGTGGTGAAATAAATGGAATTATTGGTGGTGGTGGTAAATAGAAGAGAAAGAGAAGAGAGAGAGAGAGAGAGAGAAGAAGTCTCCTTATCATTTGGTTCATCTCTCTCTCTCTCTCTTTATAACGATCGTTTACAATGTGTTTGTCATTATGTTCCTCATCTGTTGCGTTTCTCGTCTCTATCCTCTCCTTCCGTGAACGTCAGGAGTCTGCGCGAGGCCAAGAGGCAGCGTGGTTGTAGCAGTAGTAGTAGTAGTAGCAGTAGTAGTAGCAGTAGTAGTAGTAGTAGTAGTAGTAGTAGTAGTAGTAGTAGTAGCAGTAGTAGTTGTAGTTACAGCAGTAGTATTAGTATGGGAACGCAGCAAGGAGAGCAGCGTGGAGAAGCCAACAGACAGGGTGCGCGGTGTGACGCGTAAGGGAACGGGAAAGATCAAGACAGACCAAAAATAACAGCATCAAAAACTCAGTGTTCGGAATGCGATGTGGAGCAAAACGTGGAGAGGAATAGGGGACGTAAGGAACAGCACGGAAAGTGTCCGCAGAATGACTGAGAGAAGCAGATGAATTTGTTGTCCACTTCAAGGAGTAAAAAATACCATCAGAGTTAAGAATTTGTTTCAAGTAGGAATAGTGAAGTGTTTGGTGACCGTGCGATGAACACATAAAAAACACACTCGTCCGCAAGATGGCAGAGAGAAAAGCGCGATTTATTATGAGCGTGAAGCAGCAAATAAAGAAAGTTGGAAGGCGGCGTGAGTAGGAGGAGGAGAATATGACGAAAACATCCCTTTCCGTAATGCGATACAAAAGGGGCAGAGAAGAAGTGCTGGGACGTGACATGGCGGAGGCAAAAACAACAAAACGGAACAAAATAACTAAAATAACAAAAATAACAAAACAACACAAATAAAACAAAAACGAAACAAAACGAAACAAAACAAAACAAAACAAAAAAATATAAAAAAATCACAAAACAACAACAACATGACAAAATAACGAAAAAATAAGAAAATAACTACAAAAAAGTATTCGGAGTGTGACGAAAATGTAACAATAAGGAAGGTATGAACAACAACAACAACAACAACAACAACAAGAACAAAAACAACAACAACAACATCAACAACAACATTCTCTCTCTCTCTCTCTCTCTCTCTCTCTCTCTCTCTCTCTCTCTCTCTCTCTCTCTCTCTCTCTCTCTCTCTCTCTCTCTCTCTCTCTCTCTCTCTCTCTCAGGCAAGGAACGTGCCCGAATTAGCCTCCAAAAATTACTGTTGATAAAACAACAACAACAACAACAACAACCAACAACAACAACAACAACGATAATAATGAAAATAACGATGACAATAATAATAATAATAATAATAATAATAATAATAATAATAATAATAATAATAATAATAATAGTAATAATAATAGTAATAATAAAAATAATAGCATGGTGGTGGTGGTGGTGGTGGTGGCCTAACTCTCGGCGCCTGGCAGCGAACTCTAGACCAGATTCCCTCCTCCGTCACCTTTCTATCCAGCCTTCTGATTTAATGTTCCTTTAATGGAGAAGGATCGAGCAGGGTTTGGTATGGTGACAGACACAGACGGAGAAAAGGATATGATCTAGAGGCTATCGGGGAGAGGGACAGGCGGGCGAGGATACTGAAGGACCCTCGTGAACATGGAGGCAGAAACAATAACAAGTCGATCAGTACAAAAAGGATATGATCTAGAGGCTATCGGGGAGAGGGACAGGCGGGCGAGGATACTGAAGGACCCTCGTGAACATGGAGGCAGAAACAATAACAAGTCGATCAGTACAAAAAGGATATGATCTAGAGGCTATCGGGGAGAGGGACAGGGCGGGCGAGGATACTGAAGGACCCTCGTGAACATGGAGGCAGAAACAATAACAAGTCGGTCAGTACAAAAGGATATGATCTAGAGGCTATCAGGGAGAGGGACAGGCGGGCGAGGATACTGAAGGACCCTCGTGAACATGGAGGCAGAAACAATAACAAGTCGGTCAGTACAAAAGGATATGATCTAGAGGCTATCGGGGAGAGGGACAGGCGGGCGAGGATACTGAAGGACCCTCGTGAACATGGAGGCAGAAACAATAACAAGTCGGTCAGTACAAAAAGGATATGATCTAGAGGCTATCGGGGAGAGGGACAGGCGGGCGAGGATACTGAAGGACCCTCGTGAGCATGGACAGTACAAAAGGATATGATCTAGAGGCTATCGGGGAGAGGGACAGGCGGGCGAGGATACTGAAGGACCCTCGTGAACATGGAGGCAGAAACAATAACAAGTCGGTCAGTCCATAGAGAATCGAGCACAGTTTGAGATGCGGTGACAGACACACAAAGAGAGGCAGGAAGGATCATCCGGTGCCGTTTTAGTAAACACGATAACCTTTATCGCTGCTTCGGGACCCTGTCTTCTGACGATACGAACCACCACCACAACCACCACCACCACCACCACCGTCAGCACCGTCACCACTGTCATCACCACCACCACCACCACCGTCACCACCACCACCGTCACCACCACCACCGTCAGCACCGTCACCA
>NC_066577.1:1374850-1449850 GCF_024679095.1 Eriocheir sinensis
CTCCCCTCACACCACCACCGCTTCATCGCCCCTGCCTACCACCACCTTTCCTTACCCCCCTGCCACCACCACGCCGCCCTCTGACCCTCACCATGCGCCCTCACCACCACCATGCCCCCCTCACCACCACGCCCTTACCACCCACCGACGTCCTCCCCTCACCACCACCACCACGGCCCACCCTCACCACCACCACCACGACGCCCCCCCTCACCACCTGCCCCCTCCCACCACCCTCTGTCCGACTTCCCCTCCCACGCACCACCACCACACCGCCCGCCCCCCTCACCCACCACCTTCCACCGGCCACCCCTCTACCACCGCCCCCCTCACCACCACCACCTGACGCCTCCCCTCCTACCACCACTGCTCCTTCCACCCCCCTCACCACCACCACCGACGCCCCCCCTCACCACCACCACCTTTTACCGCGACGCTTCTCCCTCACCCGCCTCACCAGATTACCTCACGTTTGATAATTACAATTACAATTACCCTTACCACCGCATATTCATGCCCCCCCTCACAATAAAACTGCCATCACCGACGCCCCCTCACCATTTGAATTAAATTACAATTATAGCTTCTGCCCCCCTCACCACCACCACTGGAAGAAGACGACCCCCACCATCCACCACCGCCGCGCCGCCCCTCACACAGACCCTACCATGAGGTCCGGAGCTGCCGCCCCCTTTCACCACCACCACCGGTTCGCCGCTTTCACCAAATACCACTGCCGCCGCCCCTCACCACCACCACCTTCACCCCTCACCACCAAGGAAGTGACGGTCGACTTGTTTAAAGGAGTCCCCCACCTACCATTTTTGCCACTGCCACTGATGGGGTGAAGCTTATTCCATTCTCACCACGTTGGTGAGAGAAAGGTTGGTGCGCTCTAGTTTGTATCGACGTTTGGGGTTTGTGCCCGTTCAGTTCATCATCATCCTCTGCCACCAGCTGTCTGCCCCTGCCCCCCTCACACCACCATGACGCTTCCCTCACCTCTACCACTGCGACACCCAAAACCTTACCAGCCCCTCACCCCTGCTTACAACGTGTCCTTTGTAGCCCCCCTCTCTCTAACTGTAGCCCTTTGCCTCCTGCCAGCTGTCACCACCGCTGCCTGTACCCCCTCATACCATAAACTCCACCACCACTTGCCCCTCACCTGACAACAACACCACCTGCATAAGCTGCCCCCCCTCACCACCATGGCACTCGCCCCCCCTGCTGCAAGCTGTCCTTTATCACCACCGCGCCGCCCCCCTCAACATCCCACCCTGCACCTGCCCCCTCACCACCACAACCCATATCCATTTCTTGCATCCCCCTCACCACCATCCAGCCACCATCACTTCCTCCATCATAGCCCCCTCACCGCCACCGCTACCTGCATGACGCCCCCTCTCTCACCAGAGACCTTCGCCGCGCCGCCCCTCACCACCACCATGCTTTACTTCCCTTGCCATACTTCGCCCCCCCTGTATAAACAACAACCCCCACCTACCGCCACTGCCACGCCCCCCTACCCACTTTTTTTATATATCACACCGCCGCGCCGCCTTAACAACCCCCTCCTTAATCACCACCGCGCCGCCCCTGCACCACCACCACCGCACATCATGGCATCACCACTAGAGAGAGAGAGAGAGACAAATGATTCTATCCTCGGAAAAGCACATTGAAGTCCTGGCCAGAAATATATCCGTCTCTCCTACAGCATGGGACCATTTTAAGGCAGACCGGGAAAATCCTCCTTCTGGCCCCTTTAGTTATTTCATTTCTCACCTCCGCACCTCCTCCCTTCCCTCTCTCCTCAAGCTAGTTCCTGGGGGTTTCCTGGATACAGCAATATTGAGATGGGCATCCAACAGAAGCTAAGCTAAGCAATGTCCCCTCATCTTGTGTGGCACATGGCATGGGGTTTGGGCGAGGGTTTGTTCATGGAAATGACTTCACCTATGCTGCACCGCCCCCCTCACCACCACCGCTGCCACCCCCTCACCACAACCACTGCTGCCCCCTTACCACCACCATGCCTGCCCCCTATGAATTAACACCACTGCTGAACCACTTACTCCACCACCACCGCTGCCCTCCCGAGCTCTTTATTCGCCAGGTAAAACAGCTACCTGTCCTCTGACCAGTTTGTACTCACAAACATGCCTTTGTGCCCCCTCACCCCAGGTGTACTTACCTCCTGCAGTCCGAAAGAGAGGCCAATTAATCTACAGCGCTTACCTCATCGTTCTGTAAGCCTCTAGTACAATGTCAAGACATACTTACCTCACCCTGAAAGCCATGTGTCAAGTCGCAGCAGAAGGGTGATAGCACAGATGAAGGAACTGTTATATATTACATTTAGTTAAATTACTAGTACAACTACTGCAACCTGAATTCAGCCAGCCACTGAACAAGAGATATTTACATAGATTGCGGTGGCCGAAGCCAAGTTCGGGATGAGGCTGTCAAGATACTTTCAGTGCCTTAGAACGTGTTGCTGTCACCAGGCAGAATAAGAAGTCATAGATGAAGGTAGAAAGTCCTGGCAGCAGCGTGGAGAGGAGATGCCGTTAGTAGACTGTATTTTGTAAAACAGTCAAAATACTCGGTGGAAAGTGAGTACCATGGAAATGAAATAATAAAGAAGATCTTCCTAGTTTTATCAAATGTTGAGGACGTGCCGCCTCCACCTACCACCGCGCCTTTTAGAGCACTACTGCTGGAGAGAACACGCTGCTTCCCACCACCACCCCCCTCCCAGCCACCACAGTTATTCATTCTTTACCACCACCACCCGCCCCCTCCTCTCACCTGCCCCCCTCACCACCACCACCACCACCCCTCCCTCCCACCACATGCACGTTCCTTGTTTGTGTTCTCAGCCTGGACTATTTCAGTGGCTTCAACCCTGCTTCCTCACCTGTGTGAGGTCCTGGGCAGGGGTGTATCACCCCTCCTATAATGACACCCCCTATCGTGAGGACCATTTATGGCCCTCTGCCTGCCATGCCCCTCACTGTGTGTGTCCTCTTGCGGACCTTCCTCACGAGAAAGTTACGAATGAACTACACCCCCCTCTTACCATACTTCCTCCTGCTTTACCTGCCATGCCCCCTTCTACCACCACCACATGTCCCCTCACCACCACCTGTCCCCCCTCTCTGCCATGCCCCTCATACTTATTCTCGCCCCCTCTTCTACCACTTCCCGTCCTGCCACCACAACCATACTTGAAACCCTCACCTACCACCATGCCCCCCTCTCCTGTACCATGCCCCTTCATACCACCACTGCTTCCCCTCACCTGAAAGAAAACACCTCTCATTACCTGTCCCTCCGAATACCATCAAAAGTCCAGCCCCTCTTACCTACCGCCCCCCTCTACCACCTTTTTGCAGTGCCGCCCCCTCCACCACCAGAGAACGGAAACAGAGAGAGAGAGAGAGAGCCCAAGAGGGATAAGAGAGAGAGAGAGGAGAGATTCAAGTCGCAGGCAGAGAGGAGAGTAAGATGAAGTTGTTCAGAGAGAGAGAGAACGAACACACAGAACTGCAACAGAAAACAGAGGATGAAGGAGTGAGAAGGCACAGGCCACCGGTGTTGGGGGACTCTTGGACACACCACAGGATTTGGAGGCAGTATCCTTCGTCGATGACCCTGGGTGAGGTAAATACCACCTGCTATGAGGAGCAGGGGGGATAGCAGAGGAAGGAAGGCAGGAACATGGGATCTGTGAATCACACGTACAGGAAGGATAGAGACTAGCGATATGAAGAATATCGAGTTAAAGAGAGGGCAACAGAAACTGTGTGTGTGTGAATTTAAGAGGAATGGAGAGAGAGAGTTGTCAGCAAGTGTGTGTGTGCAGTTGATGAGACGGCCATGGAGGCTTTCCTCCCACTCTGTCCAGGTTAGCTATATGACTAGAGAGAGAAGCAGAGAGGGAACAGAAAGGTGAGATCCGCCTCCAAAGTATGCTTCCTCTGCATGGCGTAACGATGTGTGGTGCTCCTGTGCTTTCAAGAGCTGAATTTCATTGGCTTAGGAAGGGAAGGATTAAAGTATGCGCCTCACCCTAAATGAAGGCAAGTAGGCAGTAGTAGTAGTAGTAGGTTTAGGGGACACAGTTCTCTTAGTCACGTACTGAAAGAAGAAGGCCTATAACACTCTAAATCTTACGAGACCGCCACCGGGAGAGGAGAAGAGAGAGAGATCGGAGAGAGATGAAGAGCACTTTCCTGAGAGAGAGAGAGAGAGAAGACAAGGAACATGAGTAAAGATGCAAAGGGTGATATAAAGAAGGGCCAGGAGCAGGAACAGAGAGAGAGAGAACGGAGAGGAACAGGGAAGGGCACAACCATTTTGAATTAAGAAAAACAGTGAGCTCCTGTGCATTCAACTCACCGAATATCGCTGTCCATGAAAGGTTCTCTAATCAAGTTACATTTTAGTTAGGGCACACACACACCACACACACACACACACACACACACATACACACACTCCCCAGCACACACTACAGCTGCGTTGCCCTATGTCCTCGTTGAACTAAATAAATCATCCTGGGTGAACCCATTACTGTCCACCCAAAGGTTCGATTCAGCATGAACAGAGTGATGGACGATAGGGACCTTACAGGAAATAGAATGTCTGATGAAGAGACAGACATGGAAAAACAGAAAGAAACAAAAAAACAAATCATAAATTTGTAAACCCCATTGCACCTACGTCTTCAATATGTTCAATGTGTGTGTGTGTGTGTGTGTCAGAGAATGTAAGTTTAACTGTTTGTTTTCCCATGGATCGTGGACTCAACCCCTGAATCATTACCCGAGAAGAGAAAACAGCACAGAAAGATGGGAAGCAGGAGTGTACGGAGGTGAGTTAACTGCTACTGTTACTGAAGAAGGACTCAGGTAGTAGTAGGTGTAGTAGTAGTAGTAGTAGTTTGAGTAGTAGTAGTAGATGGTAAGAGAGATTAGTAGTAGTAGATAGTAGAGATTAGTAGTAGTAGAGAGTAGTAGTAGTAATGGCGTAGTAGTGATGATAGTAATGTTGGCAGTAGTGAGAGTAGTAATAGTAGTATTAAGTAGGAGAGATAGTAGTAGTAGTAGTAGTAGTAGTAGTAGTTATTGTCAAACCTGAACATTAGATAAAGACGGAGACACTTATGATCAGGACAGAGGTATAAGAAAGAATGCGTAGCAAAGGTAACTGAATGGGATAAGGAAAATGAAGCTTTGTCTGCCATCTGCAAGACGAGCCACGCTGCCTATTCAGCGTACACCAGAAAGAGGGAGGAAGAGATGGGAGGATGAAGGAAGGGAGAGAGAGAGAGGAAAGGGAACAGAGGTGAGGGAGTAAAGATGGGGAGAGGGGGAGTGATAAAGGAAGGGAAGGGAAGGGAAGGGAAGGGAAGGAAGAGATGGGAGGATGAAGGAAGGGAGAGAGAGAGAGAGGAAAGGGAACAGAGGTGAGGGAGTAAAGATGGGGAGAGGGGGAGTGATAAAGGAAGGGAAGGGAAGGGAAGGGAAGGGAAGGGAAGGGAAAGGGAAGGGAGTTACAGATTTGCCTTTGTGGGAGCCCTGTTGTGAGGGCCATTAACACCTCCATGATCACATGACCCCTCCACTCCAACACACACACACACACACACACACACACACACACACACACACACACACAGTTAACATTTTTCCCCTTTTTTGCACACACACACACACACACACACACACACACACACACACACACCTTTCGTTCCGTCTCTTCTCCTTTCCACAGTTCCCTGGCCGTCGCCTCGTCGTCCCTTTGTTGTCGTTGAGGTGTTCACTAACTCTCTCAGTCTCTCCTCTTTCCCAGGTGAGTCCTCCTCACCTCCTGCACTGCCTTCATCACCAGGCTGGTTCAGCTCCGTCTTGAGGTGAGCAGAGCTCCCTGGGTGGCCGTGTCCCTCCCTCGCCATGTCTGTTCGTGTGTGTTAGGGCGGTGTTGGCAGACGCTTTCACCCCTCTCATCAACAAGTCAGTCTGGTTCTAATAAATTGTGTTCCTTTGGTTCACGGCACAGCAGAAGGGCAGACTACGGGGGTCAAGCTGCAGAAATGCCCAAACTTCCACAGCCTGGGCAAGTATGTGTTCTTGGTGAGATGATCAACGATTTGAACCTTAGTCTTGTGTCGCTGCGAGGTATAGGAGACACTTGCCTCTCTCTCTCTCTCTCTCTCTCTCAGTTCTGGTCACCCTACTATAGAATGGATATCAAAATGTTAGAATCGGTGCAGAGGAGGATGACTAAGATGATTCAGGGGTTGAGAAACTTGCCATACGAGGAAAGACTCAAACAGTTAAACTTGCATTCTCTAGAAAGGCGAAGGGTGCGTGGAGACATGATAGAGGTTTATAAATGGATGAAGGGCTTTAATAAGGGAGACATTCATAAGGTTTTGTTGGTAAGAGAACCGGGTAGTACACGAAGTAATGGGTTCAAACTGGATGAATTCAGATTCAACAGGGACATAGGCAAAAATTGGTTTACTAACAGGGTGGTGGATGAGTGGAATAGGCTTAGCAGTCATGTGGTGAGTGCCAATACAATTGTCACATTCAAAAATAGATTAGATAATTTCATGGACAGCGATATTAGGTGGGGTTAGATACACGGGAGCTTAGGGTCAAAGGAGCTGCCTCGTACAGGCCTACCGGCCTCTTGTAGACCCTTGCGTTCTTATGTTCTTATGTTCTCTCTCTCTCTCTCTCTCTCTCTCTCTCTCTCTCTCTCTCTCTCTCTCTCTCTCTCTGGAAAGTTGGCGGTCTCGTGATTTAATATTATAGGCTCACTATTTCTACTACTACTACTACTACTACTACTACTACTACTACTACTACTACTACTACTACTACTACTACTACTACCCGAGTCCTCTTCAGCAGCAGCAGCAGCAGCACCCACCCGTCCAACTCCTGCTTCCCGATCTGTCTGTGTTGTTTTCTCTATAGTTTTAGTTTGCTCGGTAGATATTGTTTTCGATTGACCCTTCCGTGCGCGCACAAACACACACCCACACACACACACACACACACACACACACACACACACACACCCACAGTTTATATTGGTTTATTTGTTTCTTTCTCTGTTTTTCTGTCTGTCTCGTCCTCAGTCTCTATTTCCTGTGCGTGTTGTCCCTTATCGTCCACTTGTTTCCTGCCTTCCTTGGCGCTGCTTCCTCGTCCTCCTATGGTGGGTACGTGCCACCCAGGGGTGACAGGCGAACACCAGGGCAACGTGCAGCTGTGGTGTGTGTGTGTGTGTGTGTCTCTTTCTTATGGCTGAGAGAACCTTCTGTGCTGTGCAGGTCACTGTTTTTGTTACAGTCTACAGTTGTGCTGTGTGTGTTCATCCGTCCTCTCTCTCCTCTCTCTCTCTCTCTCTCTCTCTCTCTCTCTCTCTCTCTCTCTCTCTCTCTCTCTCTCTCTCTCTCTCTCTCTCTCTCTCTCTCTCTCTCTCTCTCTGTTCCGTTCTCTTCTTCTCATAACATTTTTCAGGGTAACTTTTATGAACTTCTTGTGAAAGTGTTTTCTTTTAACCGATTCGTTTTCTGTTTCAAGTCTAAGATTTAGAGTGTTGATAATCTTTTCAGTGGTGACTAAGAGAACTGTGTCAAGGAAACCTGTTTTCGTGTTTTATTTAGTGAGGCGCAACATTTGTTCTTCCAAGCCAATGAAATAGTACTGAAACACAACACATCGTTACGCCATGCAGAGGAAGCAGCGTGTGGAGTATGCATCTCACCTGTGTGTGTGTGTGGGGGGGGGGCGGCTTCATATGCACAGCTGTCCTGGACAGAGTGGAGTAAGGCTCTTCGTCTCATCAACTGCCCTCCTCTTGCTGACAGTCTTCTGCCTCTTAAATTCCGCCGCCATGTTGCCTCTCTATCTTTATCGATATTTTCACGCTGACTGCTATTCTGATCTTACTAACTGCATCCCCCCCTCCGCAGCTCCGCTGCAGGACTTTCTACTCATGCTCATCCCTATACGGTCCAAATCCCTTATGCAAGCGTCACACCGCATCTTCACTCCTACATCCTCACCCTGCTAAAATCTGGAACAATCTTCCAGCATCTGTACTTCCTTCTGCCTGCGACTTGAACTCTTTCAAGGTGAAAGTATCTGACACCTCTCCTCCCGAAGTTGGCCTCTCTTTCGGCCACTGCAAAAAAGTCAAATAACGCCAAAAAGTGATGTTTTGTGGGACATCTGGAGACAGGTAACGAGAGTGTTTTACCTAGCCGAATAAAAAGCTCGTCGTTAGGGCATTGAAAAATTCAGTAAGTTAATACACTCGTAAGGAGATGTTTTAGTTCATTCGTAGCTCTGCCATTCCGCAAGAGTCTGCCTTAAAATGGTCCCTCACGATAGGGGACATTGATACACTTCTGGCTCAGGACCTCAATGTTACTGTGTCCAGGAGAAGGAACTGGCAGAGGGAGGGAGAGAGGGAGAGGGAGAGGGAGAGGGAGAGGGCGGAGGAGTAAAGAAATGAAATAACTAAAGGAGCTGAAGAAGGGAGGATTTCTCCAGAGTCTGCCTTAAAATGGTCCACGTCACTGTAGGAGAGACGGACATATTTCTGGCCAGGACTTCAGTATTACTTTGTCCACGAGAAAGGACTGGCAGAGATAGAGAGAATCTCTCTCTCTCTCTCTCTCTCTCTCTCTCTCTCTCTCTCTCTCTCTCTCTCTCTCTCTCTCTCTCTCTCTCTCTGGAACAATCTTCCTTCATCTGTACTTCCTTCTGCCTGCGACTTGAACTCTTTCAAGGTGAAAGTATCTTGACGCCTCTCCTCCCGAAGTTGGCCTCTCTTTCGGCCACTGCAATCTATGTAAATCTCTGTCTCTCTCAGTGGCTGGGTGGTGAGTTCAGGGTTGCAGTAGTTATAATTGTAATTTAATTCAAATGTAATAAATTACAGTTTTATTGTAATTGTAATTCAATATGCAATTATAGTAAGTAATTGTAATTGTAATTAATTAAACGATGAGGTAATCTGTAATTAATTGTACTTAAAAAGTGGAAGTAGTACTGGGTGAGGGGGGGCGGTGCAGCGGTGGTGGTGAGGGCAGTGCAGCAGTGGAGGTGAGGGGGACGGTGCAGCGGAGGTGGTGAGGGGAGGCGGTGCAGCGGTGGTGGTGAGGGGGGGCGGTGCAGCGGTGGTGGTGAGGGGGCGAGGGGCAGTGCAGCAGTGGTGGTGAGGGGGGCGGTGCAGCAGTGGTGGTGAGGGGCGGTGCAGCGGTGTGGTGGTGAGGGGGGGCAGTGCAGTGGTGGTGGTGGGGAGCAGTGCAGTGGTGGTGAGGGGCAGTGCAGCAGTGGTGGTGAGGGGGCAGTGCAGCAGTGGTGGTGAGGGGGCAGTGCAGCGGTGGTGGTGAGGGGGGGTGCAGCAGTGGTGGTGAGGGGGGCAGTGCAGCGGTGGTGGTGAGGGGGCGGTGCAGCAGTGGTGGTGAGGCAGTGCAGCAGTGGTGGTGAGGGGGCAGTGCAGCGGTGGTGGTGAGGGGGGCGGTGGTGATGTGGTGGTGAGGGGGCAGCAGCGGTGGTGGTGAGGGGGGTGCAGCGGTGGTGGTGAGGGGGCAGTGCAGCGGTGGTGGTGAGGGGGGCAGTGCAGCGGTGGTGGTGAGGGGGAGTGCAGCGGTGGTGCAGCGGTGGTGGTGAGGGGGGCGGTGCAGGGGTAGTGGTGAGGGGGACGGTGCAGCGTTGGTGGTGAAGGGGGCGGTGCTGGGGTGGTGGTGAGGGGGCAGTGCAGCAGTGGTGGTGAGGGGGCAGTGCAGCAGTGGTGGTGAGGGGGCAGTGCAGCAGTGGTGGTGAGGGGGGCAGCAGTGGTGCAGCAGTGAGTGAGTGAGGGGCGGTGTGCAGTGGTGGTGAGGAGGGGGGAGTGCAGCAGTGGTGGTGAGGGGGCGGTGCAGCAGTGGTGGTGAGGGGGGAGGCGGTGCAGCGGTGGTGGTGAGGGGGCTGGTGCAGCGGTGGTGGTGAGGGGGGGCAGCAGTGGTGGTGGTGAGGGGGCAGTGCAGCAGTGGTGGTGAGGAGGGGTGCAGCGGTGGTGGTGAGGGGGGGCGGTGCAGTGGTGGTGGTGGGGGGCAGCAGCGGTGGTGGTGAGGGGGTGCAGCGGTGGTGATGAGGGGCAGTGCAGCGGTGGTGGTGAGGGGGTGCAGCGGTGGTGGTGAGGGGGCGGTGCAGCAGTGGTGGTGAGGGGGGGCTGTGCAGCGGTGGTGGTGAGGGGGCAGTGCAGCGGTGGTGGTGAGGGGGCGTGCAGCGGTGGTGGTGGGGGCGGTGCGGTGGTGGTGGTGGTGAGGGGGGGTGCAGCAGTGGTGGTGAGGGGGGCAGCAGTGGTGGTGAGGGGGCTGTGCAGCGGTGGTGATGGGGGCAGTGCAGCGGTGGTGGTGAGGGGGGGTGCAGCGGTGGTGGTGAGGGGGCAGTGCAGCGGTGGTGGTGGTGAGGGGGCTGTGCAGCGGTGGTGGTGAGGGGTGCAGCGGTGGTGGTGAGGGGGGCTGTGGCAGTGGTGGTGGTGAGGGGCAGTGCAGCGGTGGTGGTGAGGGGGCGGGCAGTGGTGGTGAGGGGGGCAGTGCAGTGGTGGTGGTGAGGGGCTGTGCAGCGGTGGTGGTGAGGGGGCGCAGTGCAGGTGGTGGTGAGGGGGGGCAGCAGTGGTGGTGGTTGGGGGACGGTGCAGCGGTGGTGGGGAGGGGGGGGCGGTGCAGCAGTGGTGGTGAGGGGGGGCGGTGCAGCGGCGGTCGTGAGGGGGAGGCGGTGCAGTGGTGGTGGTGAGGGGGCAGCAGTGGTGGTGAGGGGGGCAGCAGTGGTGGTGAGGGGGCAGCAGCAGTGGTGGTGGTGAGGGGGGCAGCAGTGGTGGTGAGGGGGCAGTGCAGCAGTGGTGGTGAGGGGCGGGCAGTGGTGGTGAGGGGGCAGCGCAGCGGTGGTGGTGAGGGGCAGGGCAGCAGTGGTGGTGAGGGGGGCGTTGCAGCGGTGGTGATGAGGGTTGGGCGGTGCAGATGTGGAGGTGGTGGGGGGCGCAGCCGTGGTGGTGAGGGGGGGCAGCGTTGGTGGTGAGGGGGGCAGCAGTGCAGCGGTGGTGGTGAGGGGCGGCGCAGTGGTGGTTGGGAAAAGAAGAAAGAAGGAACATTAAAGCAAGAAGAGGAGGAGGAGGGAAGAAAGCTGAAGAGAGAGAGAAGGAGAAGGAGAGAGAGAGAGAGAGAGGGAGAGAGAGGAGAGAGAGAGGAGAGGAGAGAGAGAGAGAGAGAGGAGGAGAGAAGGAGGAAGAGAGAGAGAGAGAGGAGGAGAGGAAGAGAGAAGAGAGAGGAGAGAGAGAGAGAGAGAGAGAGAGAGAGAGAGAGAGAGAGAGAGAGAGAGAGAGAGAGAGAGAGAGAGTACTTCACACAGTCCTCCTAAGCCCGTGGTTCCCAAGCAGGGGTCCAGAGAGATTGTAATCATTTTTTACTTCATCCCAATACCATAGATACATTCAAGAAGAGGTTAGATAAAGCCATGGATGGTGAGGTAAGGTGGGGTTGAGTGTACAGGAGCTGCCTTGTATAGGCCAACCGGCCTCTTGCAGACTCCTTACGTTCTTATGTTCTTATGTTCTTATACTGGAATTGGGAGATGCGGCTCGGAATAACTCTCATACTACTGTACACAACCCTTAACACTGAATGCTTAAGTGCCAGTATTGCTCTGCACTCGCTGACGGTGCCAGGGTGTCATACTCCAGCCCTCGTGACACACTTGGCCCCTGGGATGGTCGTGAGCGGCCCGCAGTATACCCTGCCTCACCTGTTTTCGTTGCGGGGGTCCACAGGTGAAAGAGTGACTGGAGAAGCGGAACAGGACACACACGGCTGGGAACCGCTGAGCCAAGCAGTGTCTCAGTGTTTTCTTTCCGTGACTTCCTTCCAAGTATTTTCTGTAAGTCAACGCGAAGAAAGAGGAAAGGACAACTCGCTTCATCGTGTCTGCACAGGAAGGAGACTACGACAACTTCCTTCACTCAGTTCTATGAAATCTTCTGTCCTTGATGTATTCACTAATTAATAATCTTAAGGTGTAGTCTAAATAAGGTTCACTTTGCTTACACTTGGTATTATATTATTCTTGTTTTGCATTATTTACGAAATAATAAAGTGGTCTTTATTTTTCCTTTTTTTTTCTTTTTCTTTCTTCTTGATCTCTAATCTGTCTCTGATCCCTGTAAACACACACACACACACACACACACACACACACACACACACACACACACACACACACACACACACACACACACACACACACACACACACACACACACACACACACACACACACACACACACACACACACACACACACACACACACACACACACACACACACACACACACACACACACACACACACACACACACACACACACACACACACACACACACACATACACACACACTTAGATATACACACACACACACACACACACACACACACACACACACACACACACACACACACACACACACACACACACACACACACACACACAAACTCACCCTGTTTTTCCGTGTTTTTTTATTTTCCCTGTTTTTTTCTCCTTTCCCTGTTTTTCCCTGTGTTTTTTCTTTTCCCTGTTTTTTCTCCTCTCCCTGTTTTTCCGTGTTTTTTATTTTCCTGTTTGTTTTCCCTGTGTTTGTCTTTTCATATTTTTCTCCTTTCCTGTTTTTTCATGTTTTCTTTACCGTTTTTATCCTTTCCTTGTTTTTTCCTCTGTCTTTTCTTTTCCTGTTTCTTTCTCCGTGTTTTTCCCCGTTTTTTCCTCTCCCTATTTTTTTATTTTCCTGTTTTTCTCTCCTTTCCCATTTTTTTTCTTTTCCGTGTTTTTTCATTTCAGTTTTTTCACTTCCCTTTTTTTCCTGTTTTTTTTTCTTTTTTTTTTTTTTTATTTCCGTTTTTCAATTTTCTTTTCCGTTTTCTTCTCTTCCCAGTTTCTTTAAAGATTGGACGAGACGAAACGAAAAAGAGAAGAGAAGCGAGTCAGTCTTTCGTTCGTTTCAAATTCGTTTTATTCATATATTCACCGAGGCGGAGCTTAAGAAAACACACACACACGCACGCGCCTTTCTGCTCCTCTCCTCAACTGTATAATAATAGCTTACCTTCCGTCTGAGTCTCGGCCGCACGGAAAATGAATGAAAGGAACCAAGCCAACGGAGAAACACTTGTCAAAAGATCTGCCAAACGGAAGAAAATTCATAAGTAAAAAAAATAAAACGAACCATAGTATTTATTCTCTTAATAAATCAAGCAAATCAAAACAAACTCGTGTATGTCTAAAAACGAATAACAAAAACAACACAAACTAACGACATTCACCCCCACACGAATATTATTTCTCGTATATAAGTAAAACAAACGAGTGGTCGTTTTCTTCTCTCTATGGGCCGCATTACAAGTCCAATCCGAGGAGTTTCGGGTCACTACAAAGGTCGGTTTAGGGACCGCATTACAAGTCCAATCCGAGGAGTTTCGGGTCACTACAAAGGTCGGTTTAGGGGCCGCATTACAAGTCCAATCCGAGGAGTTTCGGGTCACTACAAAGGTCGGTTTAGGGGACGTATTAGAAGTCCAATCCGAGGAGTTTCGGGTCACTACAAAGGTCGGTTTAGAGGCCGCATTACAAGTCAATCTGAGGAGTTTCGGGTCACTACAAAGGTCGGTTTAGGGCCGCATTACAAGTCCAATCCGAGGAGTTTCGGGTCACTACAAAGGTCAGTTTAGGGGCCGCATTACAAGTCAATCCGAGTTTCCACTACAAAGGTCGGTTTAGGGGCCGCATTACAAGTACAATACGAGTAGTTTCGGGTCACTACAAAGGTCGGTTTAGGGGCCGCATTACAAGTCCAACCCGAGGAGTTTCGGGTCACTACAAAGGTCGGTTTTAGGGCCGCATTACAAGTCAATCCGAGGTTTCGGGTCACTACAAAGGTCGGTTTAGGGGCCGCATTACAAGTCCAATCCGAGAAGTTTTGGGTCACTACAAAGGTCGGTTTAGGGGCCGCATTACAAGTCCAATCCGAGGAGTTTTGGGTCACTACAAAGGTCGGTTTAGGGGCCGCATTACAAGTCCAATCCGAGAAGTTTTGGGTCACTACAGAATTATTCATCCCGAACTCTGCAGGGACCCGAAACTTCTCGGGTATGACTTGTAATACGCTCCCATCAACCAAACAGAAGAACTAAACAAACTCGTGAATATGTAACAACGAATAACAACATAAACAAACAATATCCATCACTAGACGAACAAAATTTCTTGTTTATAAGTAAAATGTGAATATTTCTTCTCTCTATAAAGCAAACAGAAAACAATACAAACTCGTGCATATTTAAAGAAAATGAATAACAACAACAATAACAAAACTAACGACACTCACCACCGCATGAATATTCTTTCCCATTCATAAGTAAAAAAAAAAAAGCTAGTATTTCTTTTCTTTATAAACCAAACAGAAAAACAAAAAAAAATCGTGTATCCAGAAGCCTATATAAATTATCGTCCGCAAGTACAACAAAAAACAAAAAGACAAACTCGTGTGTTCAGAAGCTTATATAAATTATCGTCCGCAAGTAAAACAAAAAACAAAAAGACAAACTCGTGTGTTCAGAAGCCTATATAAATTATCGTCCGCAAGTAAAACAAAAAACAAAAAGACAAACTCGTGTGTTCAGAAGCCTATATAAATTATCGTCCGCAAGTAAAACAAAAGAAAACAAAGACAAACTCGTGTGTTCAGAAGCCTATATAGTTTATCGTCCACAAGTAAAACAAAAGAAAACAAAGACAAACTCGTGTGTTCAGAAGTCTATATAGTTTATCGTCCACAATTAAAACAAAAGAAAACAAAGACAAACTCGTGTGTTCAGAGGCCTATAGTTTACCGTTGAAAAGTAAAGTAAGTTTTTCGTTCATAAGTAAACAATAACAACTACTATTTCTTCTCCTAATAAACCAAACAGAAAAACAAACAAACTCGTGTATCCAGCAGCCTATAGTTTATCGTTCAACAGTAAAAAAAAATAATAAATAAAAATAAATAAATATAGACGCCACAAAAAGCTCACCCTGTGCGCGTTCGTTATTGATTCTCTTCTTTCTTTTTTTTTTCATTTCATTTATCTTTTTCGTTTTGTTTTCTGTTCATTGTTTTTTTTTCTTCTTATTGTTTTCTGATCCCGATTTTTCCTTTCCCTTTTATCTTGTTTTCTTTTCCTTTTTTTGCTTTTCATTTTTTTTCTTTCCACGATTTTTCTTTTCCTTTTTTTCCTTTCCTTGTTTTCTTTTATTAATATTTTTAAGATAAAACGAAACGAAAAAAAAAACAAGTGAGTCAGTCAGTCAGTCTTTCTTATTTGCATCTTTTCCATTTTTTTTATTTCATTTTTTTCACTTTTTTCAATCTGTTATAATCCTTTGTTTTGATGCGGGACACAAAAGCGACACATCACTCACGCCGCACACGCAATATACGAACACACACACACACACACACACACACACACACACACACACACACACACACACACACACACACACACACACACACACACACACACACACACACACACACACACACACACACACACACACAGAGAGAGAGAGAGAGAGAAAGGGGTTACCCGCCATTCCCATACATCTACTTTATATTTCATTATTCACGGAGGTTAACAAACAACAAAGGAAATAAACAAACAAACGATCAAACAACCGCGTAGAAACAATAGCCCTCCCCCCCCCTCTCTCTCTCTCTCTCTCTCTCTCTCTCTCTCTCTCTCTCTCTCTCTCTCTCTCTCTCTCTCTCTCTCTCTCTCTCTCTCTCTCTCTCTCTCTCTCTCTCTCTCTCTCTCTCTCTCTCTCTCTCTTCTCTCCTCTCTCTCTCCTCATTTTATCATCTTTTCTCTTCTATTTCTCTCTCCCTTTCATCTCATCTTCTTTCCTCTTCCTATCCTCTCCTCTCATTTCATCCTTTTTCTTCGTTTCCCTTGTCTTCTCTTCTCTTTTCTCCTTTCCTCTCATATTCTTTGTGTTTCTCCTCCTTTCTTTTCACTTCCCTTCTCTTCGCATCTCTCTTCCACTCTCTCCTCTCCCTTTTCTTCCTCACGTACGCTAACAGGCCATAAAATACATTCCTGCTGTGATGTGAACGTTGTCGGTCTTGTAACCTGCGTGTGCGGGGAAGTGTAAAACGCATTATTTTTATCATGCTAATGGTTTGCTGTCTTGCGTGAGTGTGTTGGAAGAGCAGGAACAGAAGCAATAGCAGCAGGAGGAGGAGCAGGAGGAGGAGGAGGAGGAGGAGAGAGGATGTGTTTGAGTCAATATGAAAATCGTATGATGCAGTTTCGTCTTTCTCTTGTCGTTTTTTTTTTTTTTTCGTGTGTGTGTGTGTGTGTGTGTGTGTGTGTGTGTGTGTGTGTGTGTGTGTGTGTGTGTGTGTGTATTTAAGTGTATGTGTGATTCTAATGCTCTTTTTTTTCCTTTCCTTCCTTCTGTGTGTGTGTGTGTCTGTGTGTGTGTGTGTGTGTGTGTGTGTGTGTGTGTGTGTGTGTGTGTGTGTGTGTGTGTGTGTGTGTGTGTGTGTGTGTGTCTGTGTGTGTGTGTGTGTGTGTGTGTCTGTGTGTGTGTGTGTGTGTGTGTGTGTGTGTGTGTGTGTGTGTGTGTGTGTGTGTGTGTGTGTGTGTGTGTGTGTGTGTGTGTGTGTGTGTGTGTGTGTGTGTGTGTGTGTGTGTGTGTGTGTGTGTGTGTGTGTGTGTGTGTGTGTGTGTCTGTGTGTGTGTGTGTGTGTGTGTGTGTGTCTGTGTGTGTGTGTGTGTGTGTGTGTGTCTGTGTCTGTGTCTGTGTGTGTGTGTGTGTGTGTGTGTGTGTGTGTCTGTGTCTGTGTGTGTGTGTGTGTGTGTGTGTGTGTGTGTGTGTGTCTGTGTCTGTGTCTGTGTCTGTGTCTGTGTCTGTGTGTGTGTGTGTGTGTGTGTGTGTGTAGGTGGCCAAACTGAGCGTGGCGGCGAGACGTGCCGGAGCGGGTGTTGTGGATGAAGAACTGGATGACACACTCGCCCGTCTACTTCTACAGGTCACACAGCATCAGGTGAGCAGCTCATACCATTACCTGCCCGACCTCCCTCCCTCCCTCGCTTACCTCTCTTCTGTTCCTCTCCCCTTACTTGTCCCCCCCTCTCCTCTTCATTTTCCCCTTCATTTGCTATCTCTCCTTCACCTCTTCTCTCCATCTTCCTTCCCTTCCTTCACCTTCCTCTCTCCCTCCCTCGCTTACCTCTCCTCTGTTCCTCTACACTTACCTTTCACATCCTCTCCTTTCATTTCATTTACCTCATCCTTTGCTCTCTCTCCCTTACCTCTTCTCTCCATCTCCCTTCCCTTCCTTCACCTTCCTTCCTCTCTCCCTCCCTCACTTATTTGATCTCTTTCTTCCTTCCCTCCTTTCCTTAACATTCCTCCATTTCCTCTTTCCCGTCCTATACCTGTTCTACCTCCCTCCCTCACTCCCTTTCTTACCTCTCCTCTGTTCCTCTCCTCTTCATTAACCTCTTCATTTGCTCTCTCTCCCGTACCTCTTCTCTCCATCTCCCTTCCGTCACCTTCCTTCCGGGGTATTCACGGACTGTTTTGTGACCCTAGTGATGGCTGTACACGCCTTCAGCGTCATGAATGGTAAAGTCACCCGTGACAGCCTGGCCGAGCTTCTCCGCGGCCTTGGGAATAGTCGTAATGGCAGCTCGATACGTTGAAAATAACTGCCCTGTGGGGTAAGAAGTGAGCATTTTTCCCTTCAATAATTGTTTACTCCCACCATCTTAAGTACTGTGCGAAATATATGACTTAGAATAATAACACTGGTCCCGAGGTTACGGCCGTGACGTCACCGGCGGAAGAGATAATAGAAAGGAAAGGAGAAAAAATGGAGCTGGAAGTGGAAGGAGAGAAGAAGTGGAGGAAGAAACTGAAAGGAAGGTGGTAAAGGAAGTGTAAATGCGAGGAGGAAGAGAAAGAGAGGAAGGAAAAAAAGGAGCTGTTAGTGGAGGAAGAGAAAGAGAGGAAGGAAAAAAAGGAGCTGTTAGTGGAGGAAGAGAAAGAGAGGAAGGAAAAAGGGAGCTGTTAGTGGAGGAAGAAAGAGAGGGAAGGAAAATAGGGAGCTGTTAGTGGAGGAAGAGAAAGAGAGGGAAGGAAAAAAGGGAGCTGTTAGTGGAGGAAGAGAAAGACAGGGAAGGAAAAAAGGGAGCTGTTAGTGGAAGAAAAGAAAGACAGATAAAATATTTGGAAAGTTACGGAAAAATGTGTGATTGGAGGGAGAGAAAAAAGTGTAGGGAAGAGAGAGAAAGTGGACGATAGAGAAAGTGAAATGGAGGATAATAAGAGACGCGGGACAAGGGACTGAGGAGAAGAAGAAGGAACGCCAATAATGGAGAGAGGGATAAAAGCTGAAAATGGAGGAAAAGGAAAAGGAAGGAAGAAAAAAAGGAAAGGAGAAACTAAGTGAAAAAATTAAGTAAAGGATGAAAAAGTAAGTAATAAAGAAAGGGAGTAGGGAGCTGTGAGGCGAGTATAGAAGGAAGGAAGGAAGGAAGGAAAGAAGTAGGGAGAGATATAATAAGGAAGTAGGGAGCTGTGAGGCGAGTATAGAAGGAAGGAAGGAAGGAAAGAAGTAGGGAGAGATGTAATAAGGAAGTAGGGAGCTGTGAGGCGAGTATAGAAGGAAGGAAGGAAGGAAGGAAAGAAGTAGGGAGAGATGTAATAAGGAAGTAGGGAGGTGAAGGAGGAAGGAAGTAAGGAATAAAAAAAAAGTACGACTGAAAAAGGAAAATAGCAAAAAGTGATGGAGAGAAGGAGTAGGGGAGGAAAGGAAATGGAGGAAAAGGAGAGAAAACATCAAACGGGAAGGAAGGGAAGACAAGTGAGGAAGGAAGGAAGGGAGGAAAAAAAGGTGTCTCCAGGGTATCTCTCTCTCTCTCTCTCTCTCTCTCTCTCTCTCTCTCTCTCTCTCTCTCTCTCTCTCTCTCTCTCTCTCTCTCTCTCTCTCTCTCCCCCCTTCCATTTTATATGTCCGTAAGTGTTCTGATATAATCCGTAGCTGCACTTTATCCACGCTCGCCAATATTCCTTCTCTCGAAGTATAATCGGTTTTGTCTTTTATTATTTTCACCATTTTTCCTTTCTCTATCATTTTTAATTATATTGCTTCCCCTTTCTGCTGATAAACTGTTCTATATTTCACTCTAATTTATCTTTTTTATTCTATACTCCATCGTTTTTTCATTTCAGTTTTGGTGTTTTTGCGAGTTCCATTTTTTCATTATACTGTTAAGCTTTTCTACTTTTCACTCTAATTTCCTTTTTTCTATTTCTCTATCTGTTTTTCCCTTCAAATGCGTAGTTTTGTTGTTGTTTTTATTCTTGATCAACGGATTATTATTTCCATTTTTTCATTCTACTAAAAGCCTCTTCTACTTTTTAGTACTTTATCTTTTTCTATCCTCTATCTCTTTTCCTTCCAGTCTCGTATTTTTGTTGTTTTGTTTATTTTGTTATTCGATCCACGGCTAACTACATCCATTTTTTTTATTCAACTAAAAGCCTCTTCGTTTTTTACTCATATATACCTTTTTCTTTTATCCCTCTCTCACTTTTTTCTTGAGACGCGTAGGTGTTGTTTTATTCCTAATTATTTCATTTTTTTCATTCCACTAAAAGCCTCTTCGATCTTTTATTCATATTTAACTTTTTTCTTCTAGTCCACTATCACTTTTTTTTCCTTCAGATGCGCAGTTGTTATTTTGTTCCTATTTTGTTACTCGACCGACGGATATTTATTTCCATTTTCTTTCATTCTACTAAAAGCCTCTTCTACTTTTTACTACTTTATCTTTTTTTCTATCCCTCTATCTCTTTTCTCTTCAGATGCGTAATTTTTGTTGTAGTTTTGTTCCTATTTTGTTACTCGATCAAAAGGTTATCATTTCTATATTTTCATTTCACTAAAAGCCTCTTCGATTTTTTACTAACTTATCTTCTATCCCTCTATCTCTTTTTCCCTTCCAGATGCGCAGTTTTTTGTTGTTGTTTTGTTCCTATTTTGTTACTCGATCAACGGATAATTATTTCTTTTTTTTCAATCTACTAAAAGCCTCTTCGATTTTTTACTCATATTTACCTTGTTTTCTTCAATCCCACCATCACTTTTTTTCTTCAGATGCGCAGTTTTTTGTTGTCGTTTTGTTGCTATTTCGTCACTATCTCTGTGCGTAACGAATTCGTCCCTTTCTCTTTCTACTACGTAATAACCGGTTTTATCTTTCACTAATCTAACCTTTCTTCTCTATGTCATTCTTTTCCCTTTGGTCCCCACGTTTTAGTTTACTTTTAGTTTACCAATTGTGTTATTCTTTGTATAATTGATTTCACTGTTCACTACTTTTTCCTTTTATTTCTATATGGATATCTTATATCTTCTGTGCAGTTTGTATTTTGCCGATTCTGTTACTTTACAGATAAT
This sequence comes from Eriocheir sinensis, assembly GCF_024679095.1. Classification (NCBI taxonomy): domain Eukaryota; kingdom Metazoa; phylum Arthropoda; class Malacostraca; order Decapoda; family Varunidae; genus Eriocheir; species Eriocheir sinensis. The sequence continues at coordinate 1,395,431 of NC_066577.1, forward strand.
CGGTTTCACTTTTCAGTAATATATCTTTCTACCTATCTTTCTTTTCACTAACTTAACTTTTTTATATACATCTTTCTTTTCCTTTAGATGATCAGGTTTTATTTTGCCATTTGTGTCACTCTAAGTTAAATCGGTTCTGTTTTTTCCCTACGTTAACCTTTCTTACATAGCTTCCCTCTGTATCTTCTGAGCAGGATGCATATTGCTTATTGAGTTACTCTACGGATTCTCGGCTCCACGTTTGAATGGAGGCTTTCACACGCACTCACGACCACAAAAAGTAGCGCTACAAACAGATTTGCGTGGTTGGCTTCGCTGCCGGTGGCGACCACAAAAAGTAGCGCTGCTCGTCACGATACATGGCATTCAATGGGAAGAAAGGAAGGTAAGAAATAGTTGAGGATGGAAGGAAAGAGTTAACGATGGAAGGAGGATGAAGGAAGAAAGGAAGGAAGAGAAAAAAAGTTGGAGTGTGCTGTGTGTATGTGTGTGTGTGTGTGTGTGTGTGTGTGTGTGTGTGTGTGTGTGTGTGTGTGTGTGTGTGTGTGTGTGTGTGTGTGTGTGTGTGTGTGTGTGTGTGTGTGTGTGTGTGTGTGTGTGTGTGTGTGTGTGTGTGTGTGTGTGTGTGTGTGTGTGTGTGTGTGTGTGTGTGTGTGTGTGTGTGTGTGTGTGTGTGTGTGTGTGTGTGTGTGTGTGTGTGTGTGTGTGTGTGTGTGTGTGTGTGTGTGTGTGTGTGTGTGTGTGTGTGTGTGTGTGTGTGTGTGTGTGTGTGTGTGTGTGTGTGTGTGTGTGTGTGTGTGTGTGTGTGTGTGTGTGTGTGTGTGTGTGTGTGTGTGTGTGTGTGTGTGTGTGTGTGTGTGTCTGTGTGTGTGTGTGTGTGTGTGTGTGTGTGTGTGTGTGTGTTGGTCATTCCTCGTGTAGGTGTTGCGTGTCATGAAATGGGTTGCAATTGCAATGGGAGCATAAGCGATGGAAGTCTTTATAAAGAGGATATGAAGATGACCAGGTGAGGAATAAGAAGAGAGAAGAAGAAAGAGAAGATTGTGACGAAAGATAAAGAATAAGAAGAGAGAAGAAGAAAAAGAGAAGATGGTGACGAAAGATAAAGAATAAGAAGAGAGAAGAAGAAAGAGAAGATGGTGACGAAAGATAAAGAATAAGAAGAGAAGAAGAAGAAAAAAGAAGATGGTGACGAAGATAAAGAATAAGAAGAGAAGAAGAAAAGAGAGAAGATGGTTACGAAGATAAAGAATAAGAAGAGAGAAAGAGAAAAGAAAAAGGGAAAGAGAAGAAGAAAGACATGAGGAGTGTGGAATGATGAGAAATGATGAAGAATGACTGTGTTAAAAAACAAAGATTATTACGTTATTATTATTGTAATTATTATTAACATTATTATTACTATCTTCACCTGTAGTACTATTGTTACTATCTCTACTACTACTACTACTACTACTACTACTACTACTACTACTACTACTACTACTACTACTACTACTACTACTACTACTACTACTACTACTACTACTATTATTACTACTACTACTACTACTACTACTACTACTGCTACTACTACTACTACTACAACCACTACTACTACTACTACTACTACTACTACTACTACTATACTACTTTTTTTACTTTTTTTTTTACTACAATATAAATGATACCTCCACCCATGTTTATTTTCCCGACACATAATCATGGAGGGCTCCATAACTTGGAGGTCATTAGCCCCAACTCTGTTCGCTAATGACTGTGGCATCCAACCATATCGCTAATCCTACCTGACACTAAATCACCTATCATCTATTACGTCTAGATCCCCCTTTCCTTCCCGACCCACCCTAATGTCACTCTCCACCACTGTGGCTTCATAGTCCATATTGGAGATGGTGGTGGCTTTTGGGCCAGAGTGTCTGGTGCCCCTGAGACATAGGATGGCCGACCTGAGCAGGGAGAACGAGAGGCGACACCTCATCCAGGCGACAACGTGACTCCTTGGCTGATGCTTCTTTTCGGAGATTAGTTCCGCGAGGCGTGCGTAGAAGCATTGGGCCCTGGGACCCATCCCGCCGGATGTGGTGAAGACGAGGGGGGTGAAGCTGCCCTGATCCACAAGTTGGATTCTTTCACCGTATGCCCTTGTCTTCTCCTGCTCGTTCCTGTGGTGGGTAGCTTGCAGGGGCAGCTCACGATGACAGGCAGCCATCGGGTCGAATATGCGGATGTCCATGAACGCCCGCTGTCCGCGCACCCAGAATCCGCGGGCACTTACGTTAACCCGTGCCTCCTGTGAGGTATTGGCTGTCCTGTACCGAAGGTGTTCGCCGTCCAGGGGAAGCAGTGCCGGCTCGGTAGTGACGTCTTGGCATACCTCCCCGAGCATGCTGGCTGTCAGATCCCTCACTTCATCGTGTCGAATACAGACGAAGCCTCCTTTTTTACATGTCATGGTGTGGGTGACATCATTTGGTGATCCACATGCACAGAGATCAGGCAGTCCCTCAATCGGCCAGCCATATCTCAGAGCAATGGCGTCGACAAATTCTTGTTTGTTGAGGCTGAAGCCCTTTGCTCTGATTGGTAATGACGTTAGCCAGTTAGAGGCGCCTGCCTCCTGTGCTGTGTATTTTCTACCCATTTCTGTGGACAGGTGGTGTGTAAGACGGTCCAGCTCGTCTTTTTGGGCCTGTTGCCTTTCTTCTGAGATTTTTCTTTTAATATCTCTTATTTCTGTTTGGTCTATCTCGCCCTCTGCCTCCTGAGCGATGATCCTGTTGATGAGTGACCTGGTAAGGCAGATGGAGTTTTGGTTCTCCTTATCTGCCAGCTTCTCAGCGTTGGTGATCCCCATCCCACCCAGTCTTGGGGGAAGTGCTAGCATATCCCTCTCTTCCTCCCCCAAAGCATGAGATTTCACCAGCGCCGGCAAGAATACATTCTTGACGGCATTTTCCAGTGGTCGGAGGAGTGGACTGATGCCGGGGATGGTGCGCATCAGGAACGTCCACCGATGTTGGATGCCGTGGGTGTACGCTGAATAGGCAGCGTGTGGCTCAGTCTTGGCAATGGCAGACAAAGCTTCTATTTCCTTCACCCATTCAGCTACTTTGTCTCCCACGTACTCCTTCTTATATACCTCTGTAACGGTCACTGCACCTAAGTGTCGTTGTCCGTCTTTTGTCACAATGACGCCACTTCCTCTAAAAGTTTCTGCGGCATGGTCATAATGTTCAGGTTTGACAATAAGAACAGACTTGGTGGCGTTAGGGATGTATCCTATCTCAGGGCCGGAGGTGTTCACAGTGTCCCACCACCCTTTTAAGTCTGAGATTTTACCAGCACCTGAGAGGTCATCCGCATAAGCCACCTGTTTCACCCGTGTTTCTGCGAACGCGATTTCATTTTGGAGGACTGATAGGCCCAGGGCGTACATAGCCATGGCTATTGGGTCACCTTGTGTTGTTCCCTTAGATGATTTTAACACTTTCACTTTTCTTATAAGGCACCATTATCGCACCCAGGATCATCACCTGTCCAAGTAATATAGGTACCCGACTTTAAGAAAGCTACTTGAGGTAGTTATTGTTTAGGGATTCTGATGGTGAACTAAGGGTCATAGGACAGGGTCCACTTATTAGAGGTTAGCTTACGTATCTTACATCACTAATTACACTTGTAAATACCATGAACACAGGTTAACATTAACACCTTAACCTAGCATGCACACATGGCAATAAGTAGCACCAACATAATAACTGTTTCCACCCACAGGGAAACACAGACTCCACCATTCCTCACCTTAATTAAGTCCTAACTAAACTAGTGAGTGTTTGCGCTTATCCATTGTTACCCCTGAGAACAACACACATACCACCCTTTTGGCCTTCTCCTTTCCTTCCTCTCTTCACACACCCTGCCACAGGCAATCCTCCACAACGCAGCTTCAAAAGTGTTTACTGCTGCATGTTGGCCTTGGTCTGGACGACGCCCAGCTTCCCATCTGTCAGGCTTGCCTTTGGCGCACCTGAAAGGGGCGATGTCGCTCGTGAGAATGAGCTCGCTCCCACAACCTAGTGCGAGGAAGGGGCGTTAGTCTCGGCCCCAAAATGCCTTGGTGTGACGTCACGGAGTGACAAACTGACCGCAGGTTAGGCCTGCTTGAGACCTGAGATTTCCTTGGTAGGCCTCCAATATCAATATAAGGTCTCTGGTATTTTATTTCCATTATAAATATTTACCGTCCTCCCGCAATAATCAAAAGAAGGCAGATTGACCACTTTTGGCAACGATACCCTGTTTTGACCCCTGACACCTCTGAATTTTGTTGACACTACAGATTGTAGGGGAGATATGGGAGCACAACAGCCTCTTTGTTTCAACACCCATCTCTTCCCTCTCGCTCTCTCTCTCTCTCTCTCTCTCTCTCTCTCTCTCTCTCTCTCTCTCTCTCTCTCTCTCTCTCTCTCTCTCTCTCTCTCTCTCTCTCTCTCTCTCTCTCTCTCTCTCTCTCTCTCATGAGAAACCCACGTACATATATAACTGGTTGCGCAAACACCCCAGGTTAACTCTATTTACATGGGGAAAAATACCATTACAATTGTAGTACATTTCGGGCCATTACATATATATATATATATATATATATATATATATATATATATATATATATATATATATATATATATATATATAGATATAGATATATATATATATATATATATATATATATATATATATATATATATATATATATATATATATATATATATATATATATGATGGTGGTCTCAATTTTTTCGTAAAAATGAATGTTGGGGTCAGGAAACAGGGTGGGAGTGAGGTGTGTGAAGCCTTCTGTTTGGGCAGACAACGAGGATGGGGCGGGGCTTAATTAGGCTCGAGGAAGGGGCGGAGCTTATCGAGACGCCAGCCAATCATCGTCCAGGATGAGATGCCGTGAACATTTCTATTTATATTTCTATTCACCGACAATTGCTTCATAGGGTATATAACAAAAAATATTTTATTTTATTGTAGTAGTTTATAACATAAAAAACATCCGAGAGGTCTTAATAAAAAAGCTTATTTCAAAATTTGGTTCTTCACGTTCTATGAGAGTGACGATACCTCTCTATACTTGCCTTGGCAGTAGTGGGCTTCCGCTCACTCCAGTAACCGAGTCGCCTGCCTCAGTTGCCAGTTATGCATTTTCTGCTGCAGTGTTACCACCCTCTAATGGCGGAAGCGTCAGTTCCTTTTCGAGAAACCAAGGAGACCAAAGCTAAAAGGGGGGGCTTCGCCCTGCCTCGACCCCCCCCACATTCTTAACTGGGGGCTTTGCCTCCCCTCGACTCCCCCACCCCCCACCCGTCGGGCTCCCCCCGCAACAGGAGGAGGAAGAGGAAGGTCTCGCGAGACGGCGCAACATGCCGCCCAGAACACGACACCAAACTTACGCCCCATACCCCTCCCATCCAAGAACTTATCTATAACCTCTTCTTGAATGTATTGTTACGCCACCCCCCCTACCACACACCATACACGGGCAGGCGGGTGGCGTGATCCTCACCAGAACAACCACACGGGCACCAGTCACTCACAGCGGCCCACACAGAACACCGAGGGGAGCAGGAACGGGGCAGGGCACAAAAGATACACGTTCAACACTAAGTTCTAGTTTAATGACAGGTTCCTCACACAGTACAGAGTACAGCAACTTTCAAGGCACAGAACAGTTAGTTAATCAGGCACAGTACAGGGGCACGGCAGACACGCACACCGGATGCACACAGCTCGCGAGCGGAGCAGCTCAACACTCTCTCAAGCCCAGACACGCGTCTTCTCCACTACAACTCCTCAGCCACCCTTGCTCCCCCACTGCTCGACTCAGCACTTCCTGCCCGGCGGCCCCGGGCCCCCTCCTGTCTCTCTTGTCCCAACAAGTAGAGTTGCACCATGCTGAGGTAACATTGCATCATGCTACAAGTTCATCACATTACACATACAATCATTCACATACAGCACATTCGTAACACTATCTCCCCCTTCAGAAGGCAGTCGACCCGGCTGCCCCAACATTCAACAAACAAAACATGAAATTAATCAAACTAATCAGTCCCCTGGGACATCACTAAAGTCTCTTAACCATCCCGGCCGACGCCTCTCTCGCCGAGGGCGCCGCTGGGATGCGGGCGGCGGCAGGCAGGCGGTGGCACCCAGAGCCGCGTCGTCGGCCCCAAGTACTTGCTCAGGGTCGTCACTGACATCTGCCGCTTCGCCCGCACCGCCCATGTTCTCGTTCGCCCCTTGGTCGACCTCTGACACGTCCCCTTCGCTGCTGCTGGGGCTCACGTCCCTCTTGCGCCGGTCGTATGTCTCCTTCATGGCCTGGCCTGCCACCTTGAGCTTGCCCCACGGGCGTCGGTGCACCTCAGCCAGGCTTTCCTGCAGTGCCGCTGAGAAGCCAGAGGTGACGGTGGGCAAGCTCACGTCGGGGGGGCTGCCCCGTGGCCAAATCCACCGGTAGCCTGAGCTCCCGGCCGAACACTGAACACAGAAAAATACATGCAATACACATAAATCAGTCTGTCCTCCACCACGTCCTCCACAGTCTCTTCTCGCGCCCCCAAGGGGCTCCGCCTGTCAGCCACGCCGTCGACCAGCCGCCAGTCCTCAGTGGACTCTTCCACGCCATCCACTCCACGTGACGCTCGGGACAGTCGACACCGGCTCCTGGCCTCCACCCTCGGGGCAAGGTGCCCTCGCTCAGCCGTGACTACCTCCCCACGCAGCCATGCTCGAAAACCTCCTGGAAGCAAAGGGCACCATTCCGGTCACCCTCTCCAGCTCCCGTCCGAGGCCACCACGAGCCTTACTGGCCTGCGTCAGGCAGTCGAGGCCCAGCAAGCACGGCTCGTCTCGATCGGCGACGTCCATCGGCCGGCGCTCCACAGCGCTGCCTACACCGATACGAGCCTCCACTGGCCCTTCCAGCAGCACACACTACCCCGGGTCAGGCCGCGCCGAGGACTCCTCAGCCCCCGGTGTCCACTGTCACGCGTCGTGGCTACAACTGCTAAGCCTCCCACTGGCAACACGCTGGTCGGGCGGCGGCAGCTTACACAAGGCGGGGCCCGAGGGCGGGAGACGGCTGGAGGTCGGCTCCCTTCTCCAGCCCGTCCGCGCTTCCCGCCCGCGCCGCGTCCCTGGGCCTGGGACAGGCACTCAAGCGGTGGCCTGACTGGCCACAGTCCTTGCAGCGAGGCTGGTGGGCATCGGGGCTTGGCCGGTCAAGGGAACGCGTCCTTCGCTCCCCCAGGCACCGACTGCACCTATGCCCCCTCTTGCCACAGCCCCCGCACGAGCCACGGAGACCCTCCGGGCTCGCCTTCATCGACGCTGCCTTCATCTTCACCTTCGCCATCCGGCCCCGGAGGTCATGGCAGGGCGGGGCGGCCGCCGCTAGGCCGCTGGTCGTCGTCAATGCCCCGAACTCCAAGGCCCTCGTCAACGCGTCGTCGGTCCACGGCAGTGGGTGAGAGTCCTCGCCAGTCTCGTCCCTCAGCGCCCGGCAGTCCTCACAGAAGCGCTGTGTGCCGTCCTTCTTCATATCCAGGACGACTGCTGAGGGCCATGGACTGTCTGTCCGCTCCATCACCCCCTGCGCCGCCAGCTCGTTGACGGCGCGCTGCAGTTCCTCCCGCCTGACCGGCACGACACGTCGGGGCGGGCTCCTGGTGGGCACACTATTTCCCGTGTTGATGCCATGCTTCACCAACCCCGTGCGGCCCAGATCCAAGTCACCCCTGCTAAACACGTCCGCGTACTGGGCCAGGGTGTGGCGCATTTTCTCCGTCTGCGCCTCCGTCAGGTTAGCGGCGCTCCGGTGCGCCAAATCCTCCAGGAAGTCGGGCAGCGGCCCCACAGCGGCCGACTCCGCGCTCCCCGACGCCTCCTCTTGTTGTTCCACCTCTTCACAGGTGCCCAGCTTGGCACCAGCGGGTACTTTCCGAGCCTCGTCGGAGGAGTTAGCCACCAGCACCGTGACTGACTCCTCCCCCGCTCCTTCGAGACTCCCTCCGGCTGCCACACCACCAGGCAGCTGCAGGCCCTCCGTGGACTCCACCGTGCCTTCCGCTGGCATCGCGTCCGACCGGCAACACAGGACCCTAGCCTCCGTCCCCGGGGCAAGGTGCAGTCGCTCCGCCGCGACTACCTCTGCACAGCCGACCTTCGGGAGCAAAGGCGCCTGTCCGCGCAGCCTCTCCAGCTCCCGTCCAAGGTCGGCACAGGCCTCGCCCTGCGGCAGGTAGTCGAGGCCCAGCAAACACGGCTCGTCTAGATCGGCGACGTACACCGGCAGCCGCTCCACAGCGCTGCCTACGCCGATACGAACCTCCACTGGGCCCTTGAGCTGCACACAGTGCCCCGTGACGCCGCACAGCCTCTGTGGCGCGTCTGGGAGTCGCGTGGCGGCCAGCATATCAGGCCACACCAAGGTCTTCTCAGCGCTCCCCACCAAGCGGCCTGGCTCGTCCACTGAGCCCCGTAGCGCTGTTGTCAGCTGCAGCGCCTTCTCATCCTCGCCCCAGCCCTGGGCAGCAGCTGGCATCTTGAACTGGGCCTCCCATACCAACTTCCCGCCGTGCCCCGCTGGCTTAAGCCTCCCTGAGCGCCGGGAGGCTGGGGAGCTGCAGAAGGGAGCGGGCGGACCACGTGGGCTGCAAGCCGGCCGGCATGGCGGAGAGGGAGGCGGTGAGAGAGGCAACGAGGCAGGGTTAATGGGTCCGACTCCAGCACCAGCTGGACCCAAGGGAGCGGCTCCGACGGCTCCCCAGCCTCCTGCAGCCTCCACCGGCTCCGCCACGACGCCACCGGGCTTCAGGGGCCCTTGCCAGGGACCCCACGCGGAGCCCCGCCAGTCCGCCACCCGTGCACCCGCCGCCAGCACACGTGACGCTTCTTGTTCCTCCCCGCACCACGTTGCCACCTCTCGCTGCTGCCATGGGAGAGAGAGCGGACTACGTGACCTGCGAGCCGGCTGGCATGGAGGAGAGGGTGGGGGTGAGGGAGGCAACGAGGCGGGGGCTCCCCAACCTCCTGCGGCAGCTATTGGTTCCGCCACGACGCTACCAGGCTCCAGGAGTCCTTGCCAGGAGCCCCAGATAGGCCCCTGCAGGACCGCCGCCCCGGCGCTTCCTGCCAGAACTGAGCCTTCTTCCTCCGCGTGCGACGGTGCCACCTCTCGCAGCTGCCTCTCCGCCTCCCTCAGGCCTCGGACCTCGCCTTCCGGGGTCCGCACCTCCTCCAGCCGTTCACTCCTCGCGCTGTCGCAGCCCTGGTCGGTGTACTGCTGGGTTTCCACCTTCAGCGACGAGAAACAGCTCTGGAGAACATCGGCAAGATGGCGTGCCTGCTCGTCTGCCCTCTCTTCTGCCCTCTGAGCCTGCTCGCGTGCCCTCTCGTCTGCCCTCTCTTCTGCCCTCTGAGCCTGCTCGCGTGCCCTCTCGTCTGCCCTCTCTTCTGCCCTCCGAGCCTGCTCGCGTGCCCTCTCGTCTGCCCTCTGATCCAAATCCTGCCTCATACTGGCCAGCATGGCAGCGAACAATTCCATCTGGCCCGGCTTCACCTCACCCACGTCAGCCTCGGCCTTGCCCGTCTCCTCACCCTCACGGCGATCACTGGGGGACGCCATGACACTCGGCGCGCTTCACTGTTCACTTATCCCACTCCTGACACCAAATGTTACGCCACCCCCCCTACCACACACCATACACGGGCAGGCGGGTGGCGTGATCCTCACCAGAACAACCACACGGGCACCAGTCACTCACAGCGGCCCACACAGAACACCGAGGGGAGCAGGAACGGGGCAGGGCACAAAAGATACACGTTCAACACTAAGTTCTAGTTTAATGACAGGTTCCTCACACAGTACAGAGTACAGCAACTTTCAAGGCACAGAACAGTTAGTTAATCAGGCACAGTACAGGGGCACGGCAGACACGCACACCGGATGCACACAGCTCGCGAGCGGAGCAGCTCAACACTCTCTCAAGCCCAGACACGCGTCTTCTCCACTACAACTCCTCAGCCACCCTTGCTCCCCCACTGCTCGACTCAGCACTTCCTGCCCGGCGGCCCCGGGCCCCCTCCTGTCTCTCTTGTCCCAACAAGTAGAGTTGCACCATGCTGAGGTAACATTGCATCATGCTACAAGTTCATCACATTACACATACAATCATTCACATACAGCACATTCGTAACACTATCTATCGTGTTGTCGCTCACCACATGATTTCTACTTCTGTTCCACTCATCCACCACTGTTGGTAAACCAACTCTTGCCTATGTCTTTGTTGAACCTGAACTTATACAACTTAAACCCATTGCTACGTGTCCTACCCGGTGTTTTGTCATCTGCCATCCACGTATCCGAAGACATCCCATCCGATCTTCGCATGCGCGGGCTTTGTTTCCAAACAGTGGATGGATGAATTGCGACACGGTACCGTGTCTTTGTGGACTGCCTATCGTTTATTTTTTTATCTTTTTAAAAGTAAATGATGACGTATGTTTTGAATCTGAAAATTGCTTGAAATATGAAAGTTTCTTCCTGCACCCTTTGTATGTCAGTAAATGTGGTAAATGAGATATCCTACACCTCTTGTATGTCGGTAAATGTGATAAATGAGGTAACCTGCACCCCTTGTATGTCAGTAAATGTGGTAAATGAGATAACCTGCACCCCTTGTATGTCGGTAAATGTGATAAATGAGATCACCCCTTGTATGTCGGTAACTGTGATAAATGAGGTAACCTGCACCCCTTGTATGTCACTAAATGTGGTAAATGAGATATCCTACACCCCTTGTATGTCGGTAAATGTGATTAATGAGGCAACCTACACCCCTTGTATGTCGGTAAATGTGATAAATGAGATAACCTGCACCCTTTGTATGTCGGTAACTGTGATAAATGAGGTAACCTGCACCCCTTGTATGTCACTAAATGTGGTAAATGAGATATCCTGCACCCCTTGTATGTCGGTAAATGTGATTAATGAGGCAACCTACACCCCTTGTATGTCGGTAAATGTGGTAAATGAGATAACCTGCACCCTTTGTATGTCGGTAAATGTGATAAATGAGATAACCTGCACCCTTTGTATGTCGGTAAATGTGATAAATGAGATAACCTGCACCCTTTGATGTCGGTAAATGTGATTAATGAGGCAACCTACACCCTTTGTATGTCGGTAACTGTGATTAATGAGGCAACCTACACCCCTTGTATGTCGGTAAATGTGATTAATGAGGCAACCTACACCCCTTGTATGTCGGTAAATGTGATTAATGAGGCAACCTACACCCCTTGTATGTCGGTAAATGTGGTAAATGAGATATCCTGCACCCCTTGTATGTCGGTAACTGTGATTAATGAGGCAACCTACACCCCTTGTATGTCGGTAAATGTGGTAAATGAGATATCCTGCACCCCTTGTATGTCGGTAACTGTGATTAATGAGGCAACCTACACCCCTTGTATGTCGGTAAATGTGGTAAATGAGATATCCTACACCCCTTGTATGTCGGTAACTGTGATAAATGAGGTAACCTGCACCCCTTGTATGTCACTAAATGTGGTAAATGAGATATCCTACACCCCTTGTATGTCGGTAAATGTGATTAATGAGGCAACCTACACCCCTTGTATGTCGGTAAATGTGATTAATGAGGCAACCTACACCCCTTGTATGTCGGTAAATGTGATTAATGAGGCAACCTACACCCCTTGTATGTCGGTAAATGTGATTAATGAGGCAACCTACACCCCTTGTATGTCACTAAATGTGGTAAATGAGGTAACCTGCACCCCTTGTATGTCACTAAATGTGGTAAATGAGATATCCTGCACCCCTTGTATGTCGGTAAATGTGATTAATGAGGCAACCTACACCCCTTGTATGTCGGTAAATGTGATTAATGAGGCAACCTACACCCCTTGTATGTCGGTAAATGTGGTAAATGAGATATCCTGCACCCCTTGTATGTCAGTAAATGTGGTAAATGAGATATCCTACACCCCTTGTATGTCGGTAAATGTGATAAATGAGATAACCTACACCCCTTGTATGTCGGTAAATGTGGTAAATGAGATAACCTGCACCCCTTGTATGTCGGTAAATGTGATTAATGAGGCAACCTACACCCCTTGTATGTCGGTAAATGTGGTAAATGAGATATCCTGCACCCCTTGTATGTCGGTAAATGTGGTAAATGAGATATCCTGCACCCCTTGTATGTCGGTAAATGTGATTAATGAGATAACCTGCACCCCTTGTATGTCGGTAAATGTGATTAATGAGATAACCTGCACCCCTTGTATGTCGGTAAATGTGATTAATGAGATAACCTACACCCCTTGTATGTCGGTAAATGTGATAAATGAGATAACCTGCACCCTTTGATGTCGGTAAATGTGATTAATGAGATATCCTACACCCTTTGTATGTCGGTAAATTTGTTTAATGAGGTACCCTACACACCTTGTACGTATGTCGGTAAATGTGATTAATGAGATATCCTACACCCCTGAATGTCGGTAAATGTGATAAATGAGATAACCTGCACCCTTTGTATGTCGGTAAATGTGATTAATGAGATAACCTACACCCTTTGTATGTCGGTAAATGTGATAAATGAGATAACCTACACCCCTTGAATGTCGGTAAATTTGTTTAATGAGGCAACCTACACACCTTGTATGTCGGTAAATGTGATTAATGAGATATCCTACACCCCCTGAATGTCGGTAAATTTGTTTAATGAGGTACCCTACACACGTTGTATGTCGGTAAATGTGATAAATGAGGTAACTTTTTTTTTTTTTTTTTTTTACATCTCAACCACCAGGGGCCTTGTGGTCGGCCCAAGCCCATTATGGGGCAGGCAGTTTTTATAGTGGCGCTATATAGTTATGCTTGGCTCATGCTGCCTTCCGGAACTCATTTTTGATTCGCTTGGACGGTTTCTTCTAGAGTCCGGGTTGATGGGTGGTCTTCTGGTCAGCATGTGGGTAGTCTTAAGCCACTCGGCGGTGACAAATAGATCCCAGGTAGCTGCGTGGGGATTCGAATCGACGTTGTCCATGGCGTGAGGAATGCTGGCCCCGCACGCTAATCACTCAGCCACCGCCTACCCTTGTATGTCAGTAATTGTGAAAAATGAGATAACCTACACCCCTTGTATGTCGGTAAATGTGATAAATGAAATAACCTGAAACCTTGTATGTCAGTAAATGTGATAAATGAGATAACCTACACTCTATTCTGATTGATGGTCATGTTTCTCGGATTCTCTCCATTTAATGGCAGGCTATCTGAATTATGGGGTCCATGTCATCCTTGAATTTGGCCATTTTCCCATAAAAGCTGCCATGCTGTCTTGCCGCCATCTTGCCTGGACAAACTACGATATCAACACTCTGTGTTTGTAGGCATCGGGTTCCGCGCATGCGCAGATCAGGATGGGATGTCTTAGGATACGTGGATGGCATATGACACCACACTGGCTCACTTATAATCAAAACCTTATTGCTTATGTTCTTCTTGTAACTAACTTATTTATGGACTAATATCTTTTATTCAAAAATCTATTTAATCAGGAAGAATAGCTCACTATCGATCCTTTTTTATAGGATAGCAAAAAGTATTTCCTAAATGTCGATGATAAAATATAAAAAAAATGACAAATATTTGTCAAAAAACTAAATCAACTTCAAACAATAGTTAAAATAGCGAACATAATTCCTTTTTCATACTTTCAGAAACTGAATAAAAGGGTAGACTTTAATAAATGCCAAAAAAAGTTAACTTCTTTTTTTTGGCATTTATTTAAGTTAACTTTTTTTCTTTATCATGTCCCATATACCAAAAGAAAGAGGAAAAATAAAGATATTTATAAGCAGTTAATTAAGTTATTGCTTATTTGAAATTATTACTTAAAGAACACCTAGTATAGGTGTTTCTTGTAATTATTATTTGAAAAATAACAATAATTATTAAAAGTTTTAATGATCGGATGATCGGAATGGTGATCGGAAAAGCAGTACTTAAAAAAAATGATCGGATGATCGTAATCGGATCAGTTGCCCAAGATGATCGGATGATCGGGGATCGGAACAGCAAAAAAGTGATCGGTGCCCACCACTGATATATATATATATATATATATATATATATATATATATATATATATATATATACATCTATATATATATATATATATATATATATATATATATATATATATATATATATATATATATATATATATATATATATATATATATATATATATATATATATACCTATATATATATACCTATATATATATCAGTCCGATCGTCCGATCTTCCGATTTGATCGGAACAGCACTTGGCGATCGGAGTGCAAAGATTGGATCATCTTTGTAAAAGGTAATCGGACTGTGGAGATCGGAACTTCACAAACTAACTTCCGATCACCGATCACAGAACAGAAAGCGGTCAACGTTGTCATGGCAACAAGTGACTGCGGACTTCTTACAATTATTTTTATACACGTTGCTAAATAGTTACTTCAATAAGCGTCTTTATTTATAAACTTAGGTGATAATTATTGATCGTTAATTTATTTAATCCTGGTAAGGTATCGTGAACGAGACGCGCAGGCGCGAAGTCGCTTTATTTGCTTGGCGGGACTTGTTACACGACGCCATGGCAGTGTGGTTTGGGCTGCAGCAGGATCAAAGGACACGGTAAACCAGCGCGCAGAAAATGACGTCAGCAGGTGGAGCGAGGAGAGATGAAATAGAAAACGAAGTATTCACGTCGAACGGTAACGCAAATAAAATCGAAAGTATTTACGTCGAGCGGTAACGTAAATAGAATCTAAACAGGCTTTCATTGTCTTTGTCTTTGATTGACAAATATCGTATCTTCTATAGGTTTCTGTAGTGAATTTAACACACAAAGAAAATACGTACACACATCTTTAGGTAATGTTTATTGCTTATACTCACTATAATTCACTTGATTGTCTATATATGCATATTCTAGACACAGTATAAAAATACAAAACATGCTAAATACCTTCTTGGCCACAGTGGGAGAGCCTAAACCTTAGATCCAAGAATAATGACTGCCCGTCCCTTTGTTATGGCTCACAGTAGTAAGCCTGGGGCTGCCTTTGTAACGCCTCACATCTTGCTGTGTAATAATAATAAGTACAATGAAAACTATAAGCTTACATTCAAATTCTCTCTAACGAGCATGATGCTGCTCGATCCTCTTGCAACAGCATTCAATAGTCTATCCTGTATACATAAATAAAATAAGACATTATAGAAAATAGATTCCTTTAAAGGTACACTTGCCTATATCTACTTACATTCCTTAAAAAAATACATACATAAGAAAATAAGGAATCTGCAAGAGGCCAGTTTACCTACACGTGGTAGTTCCTGTAAAACTATAAACTCTAAAATCTATCTCCATCCATAAATATACTGAGTGGCCCGACTCTTCGTATATTTTCCGCATGTGGCCCTCTGTGAAAAAAAGTTTGGACACCCCTGACCTAGACAGACTATGGTGCTTTCTCTAGAGGGTTAAATAGCATAGGTGGGCACGATAACAGAAAACCTTATTCCCGATACCCGATAACTGATAATAGAAAACCTTATCGGTGTAGTGCGGCGACGGCCTGATGAACGAGCCTCCCATAACCCACTTAGCCAGTGGGCACCTCTTTGGCCGACTCGGTAAGGAGTGGCTCTCCCGTCACGCTGGTCGCGGGTTCAATCCCAGGCAGCCGGGGAATACCCTCTCCTTGTTGTGATTAATTTCTTGTGTGTTTTGATACACGCAGAGGACGTGTAGGACCGAGAGTAATGGAAAAAAGAGAATAGAAAATCTCGGCATTAAATCGGTGATAACCGATATCCGTTAACTTGAGACACAAATGTAGGCGATAACCGATACCCGATACCCGATATAAATCCACAATTCCGATACTAGCTAGCGATAAGTCCGATAGGCGAAAACGATACTATATTGATATTTCAAATAAAAAACATAGATGAATTCAAATTTTCACTATCTATATTTGAAAACTTACAAAACCTGAAAACCACACGTTGACACGTACATATAGACGGTAATACTAGAAACGCCTGAACCGGTGTTGTGTTATTTGGCGTCCCCGCCGTCAAAAGCTGGAGCTTTTGTTTACAAACACTGGTCTCTCATGAACTGGCCTATCACTACTTATTCAGTTATTCTTACTGATCACCATTAACACTTTAACAGTCACTTCAGTAAAGAAGCACTGAAGCACTGGGAACCGGAACACTGGCACTCACTCCGTCACGTCTCCCCTTAAGGCCTCTACGGCTGTGCATCTAGGAGCACCCAGTCCCCATCTGCCCATGGTGTTCTGCACCTTTTCTAGTCTTGCCAGGTCACCTTCCCTGTACTCTGTTATTTCTGACCCGTACAGGCAGTATGGCACCGCTATCCCCTTCCACATACTCCTGCCTACCTCGTATTTATTAATAGTCCTGCTGCCTGCGTTCATGATCATGCCCACCATCCTCCTGGCTTTTCCTTCGTTTATTTTCCTTTGTTTCTCTCCTCCTACTCCTTCTTTGCTGACCTCCAATCCCAAGTATGTGTACTTCTCCACTCCCTCTATTATGGTGTTTCCCAGGACCCACTGGCTATTGGCATTGTTGTTAAATTCTACGGCCTTACATTTCCTGGCACTGAATTTCATCTTCCACTCCCTCCCATACTCGTTGGTAATCCTCAGTAGCTCCTCCATATCTGCCTTGTTTCCTGCCATGAGTACAATGTCATCTGCGTTAGCTAAGCACCCAAGTTTTCTGTCTCCTACTCTTTTTCTTATTTTCACCAGGCGTTCTTCTTCATAAAAGTTAAACAATGTTGGTGACATCACACATCCCTGTCTCACTCCAACATTGTTCTCCGCCCAGTCCGCGGTGGTGTCTCCCAAAGTGAATTTTAGCATATTTTCATTGTACATTTCCTTCATCACCTCTGCCACTTTATTATCTATTCCAATGTGCTTTAACAATTTCATTAGCTTGCTTCTGTCCACTGTGTCATATGCCTTTTCAATGTCTATAAATATCAGGTACAGCTCTTTTCCTTGCTTCTTATTTCTGTTTATTATTTCCTTAAGAACCAACACATTTTCCAGCCCTCCTCTTCCTTCTCTGAATCCACTCTGTTCTTCTCCCCACGCCTTGGATTCCTCTGCCCACATTTTCAGCTTTTCATTCAAGATTTTTCCAAATATCTTTGCCATGATGTTCATGACTGAAATGGGCCTATAGTTTTCTATTTCCTCCTTAGGTTTCCCTCCTCCTTTGTGAATCAGTGTTACTCTGCTTCTTTTCCAGTCTTGCGGGATCTCACCCTCCTCCAGTATTATTTGAAACATTTCATGCAGGATGTGTTTGAGTCTTTCTCCTCCATATTTTATAAATTCACCGAGCACTCCATCCGCTCCGCCTGCTTTTCCATTCTTTGTACCTTTTAGTGCTTTTTCCACATCCTTCAGTTCAATTGTAACACCAGCCATTTCTTTTTTGTCACTGTATATTGTTGGACCTCCCGTTTGGTCTTCCTCAGTGTTGGTCTGCACGGGGCTCCTCCAGTATCCCTCTATTGCCGTTCTTATCTCTTCATCGTTGGTGCTTTCTCTTCCTTCTATCCTCAGAAGTTCGTTTCTCTACCTCTCAGGTTTCTCCGCAGTCTTTTCCATCCCTCTTTCTCTCTTTCTCTTGGAGGTATCTCGTTCAGTTTCTGAGCCTGCTCCTCCTCCCATATTGCTATCTTCTTGTGTTTTCTTTTTCTCCTTCTTGTAGGTGTCCCAGCCTCTTGCCATTTTTGTCTGTACTGTTCCCCTTGCTTCGTCATCATTTTGCTCAGGTCTCTCTGCTTCCTGTTCTCTTTTTTCCTGGTGCTCCAAGCTTCTTCCACCTCTTTGTCCCACCATCCTTTTAGCCTTGTCTTCCCTTCTTTGAATCTTTTGTTTCCAACATTTTTCTTTGCTTCTTTTAGTATTGTTCTTTTTATTCTTTGTTCCCACTGGGTTATTGTTGCCTCCCCTTTCTCACTGCATCCCTGCATTTGTTCATCCAGTCTCCTGCTATATGTCTCCCAGTCAGCTTCTGATAAATTCCACTTTTCTCTCCATCGGGTCTTTTTTTCTCCCCTTTCTTTCCTCCCTTCACCACAGGTTACCCCTATCAGCACATGGTCTGAGATGTCAATTTCTTCATTTTTCCAGATCAAGCACTTCTTTTTCATCACTTCTTCATTCACTAAAATGTAATCTATGGCTGACTCTGCACCTCTGTCTCTCCATGTAATAGTGTTTTCCAGTTCCCAGTTTTTAATTCTTAATTTTCTATTTTCTGCAAAATCCAGGATCATCATCCCATTTGTGTTAGTTCTCTCATTATTGAGT
This sequence comes from Eriocheir sinensis, assembly GCF_024679095.1. Taxonomy (NCBI): domain Eukaryota; kingdom Metazoa; phylum Arthropoda; class Malacostraca; order Decapoda; family Varunidae; genus Eriocheir; species Eriocheir sinensis. Next base: position 1,413,975 of record NC_066577.1, read on the forward strand.
CCAATGTGTCCGTTTAGATCTCCCATAATCACCCACTTCTCCTTGCCTGTGACATCAAGATCAGGATCAAGATCAACGGAAGTAAACAGAGCAACGCCCACCCAGTGCCCCCACGCCTCCACGCCCACCCAGTGCCCCCACGCCTCCACCCCCACCCAGTGCCCCCACGCCTCCACGCCCACCCAGTGCCCCCACGCCTCCACGCCCACCCAGTGCCCCACGCTCCACCCCACCCAGTGCCCCCACGCCTCCACGCCCACCCAGTGCCCCCACGCCTCCACCCCACCCAGTGCCCCCCACGCTCCACCCCCCCCAGTGCCCCACGCCCACGCCCACCCAGTGCCCCCACGCCGCCACGCCCACCCAGTGCCCCCACGCCTCCACGCCCACCCAGTGCCCCCCACGCCTCCACGCCCACCCAGTGCCCCCACGCCCACGCCCACCAAGTGCCCCCACGCCTCCACGCCCACCCAGTGCCCCACGCCTCCACGCCCACCCAGTGCCCCCACGCCTCCACGCCCACCCAGTGCCCCCACGCCTCCACCCCCACCCAGTGCCCCACGCCTCCACGCCCACCCAGTGCCCCACGCCTCCACGCCCACCCAGTGCCCCCACGCCTCCACGCCCACCAAGTGCCCCACGCCTCCCCGCCCACCCAGGGCCCCACGCCTCCACGCCCACCCAGTGCCTCCCGCCCACGCTCCACGCCCACCCAGTGCCTCCACCCACGCCCACCCAGTGCCCCCACGCCCACGCCCACCCACCCAGTGCCCCCACGCCTCCACGCCCACCCAGTGCCTCCAACGTCCACCCACGCCTCCACGCCCACCCAGTGCCTCCACGCCCACCCAGTGCCTCCCCACGCCTCCACGCCCACCCAGTGCGTATTACAAGGTTATCTATTTCAAGCTTACCTATTACAAGCTTTTGGGAGGTTCAGGGTATTATTCTAGTGTTTGCCATACTCACCCCTCGCAACCAAAATTGGCTAGGGGCCATTGAGACTTCGGGAATGCGGTGGTAAACATGAAATGCGTCGCAAATGCATAGTTGTTGAGTTATGAGGGGTTGAAAAATACCCTAGATGTAGGGAAATTCCTTACAATTACTTAGATGTAGGGAAATTTCATACATTCCGGGTTTTTTTTACGACGTACGGAAACCACGCAAGGTAATTATTGAAAATCAGTCCGCACCTCGAAAATACGATATTACGCCTCCATATTGTACTTAAGGGCATATTATACATACAGACGATGTGTGTACATGGCGACGCCATTGCAATATGAGCAGCGTTGCCAACGATCCGGTTAGCAATGATACGCTAGGTGAGACCAGGTCCACCATGCGTGGTTATTTTTTTTTTTTTGGAACACGCAGCTTTACCTAATACTATTACCGATGGTACGCTTGGTTAGCGATGGTACGCTTAGTTAGCCATTAGCCCACGCATGTGAGACCAGGTCCACCACGCGTGGTTATTATTTTTTTTAGAACACGCAGCTTTACCTAACACTATTACCGATGGTACGCTTGGTTAGCGATGGTACGCTTAGTTAGCCATTAGCCCACGCATGTGAGACCAGGGGCCGTATGCACCAATATTCTAAGAATATTACTAAGCCCTGCACTTAACAACTTTTAGCTAAGCATAGGCCCTTAAGTACTTAGAATTCCCCTTAGCAGACTCTAAGCTAAGTATTTTTTGAGCAAAATACCGGTATGAAGTGCATCGCCTAGCAAAATGACAACTTGCAAAAGCATTGTATATAGCTAGCACAGTGCATGTTATGCAGAGATGAAATAGCTATAATGAATTCAACACGTTATCTATCTGTACACAAAAGCTTGTTTGGAAACAATAGACACATCAATGGAGTTAATGATCGACATCAACGAGCCTTCTTCTTCTTCCTCTTGTGGTCTTCATTGCCCATGATCGTTATATAGGTGCATCTTTTCATGTTTCCGGTGTACCTCCACTATTCTTTTATGTATTCTGGTAAAATATGTATATTACTGCCTCGACGTCGTCTCCTCAGCCGCCGGTGACAACAAAGGCGTATCACACGGAATTACCAAATAATAAAAGTAAACAAGTCAAAAACAAACTAAATCTAACCATACCTGACAAAACATAACTATACCTAGCCTATAGCAAACATAACCTTACCCATCTACCGCCAAAATGCAATGTGCTAAGATGCGTTAATTCACACACTTCAGTACGTAGTTTGAAGTTTCTTCAATATTCAAGCTGTTTGTCACTGTACTGTATTCAGAGACCAACATACAACACATAATGCATTAGCCTCACGTGAGATGGCTACCATAATTTCAGACTCGTGTGTTCAGTGACTTTCTTGTTTATTTATTTTGATATATATCAACTTTCAGTCAGGTTACTCTGGTATATCTTTGCCTCAGTGGGTCAAGGCACACAATCACTAGTACTATTATAAAATGTTCTAATGTTTCCCGAGCTTCTACACCTATCTGCTGTACTATAGATAGGTATAGGTACTTCTCCATTCATGGAGGCCACTTTTCTCAACTATCTTTGACAGGTCTTCCATGCACATTGTTTCACTCTGCTCCAGTGTCATCATATGCTTTCCCTCTCTGTATATTTCCTTTCTCCAAAGGGGATTGTCTTCAATTTCCAGTGTTTTATTAATTTGGCCCACCAGTGTTCACTCATTTCCTCTCTTTGAAACTAAGCTTCCCCTTTGTTAACCTTTCTCTGAAGCTCCACCCCATTTCCCGAGAGCATGTGAACACTATCATGCCAACTGGTCTTGAATGACTTCTAATCTCCCGACATCTTCAGTGTTAGTCCTGCTGACCCATACAAGATAGCTGTGGGGCTACTACCTTCCCCATCCAAAGGCAACTTCCATATTCATACTGGCTAATTTCCCTTCTCTACCACTGATGTTAACACCTGTCATTTTCCCTACCTTGGCTTCATTTACTTTTCTTTGTGCTTTCTCCTATGGCCTCCTTGCTTATCTCAAATCCTAAATAACCTTGTGTTTCTATTACCTCTAAGATATTGTTTCCCAGCATCCGCTGTCCTACTGCTGGTGTGAATTTCCATTATTATGTTTAAAGATAAGTTTCCATTCCATACCAAAGTCATTTAGGATCAGGCAAAGTCCTTCCACTAATACTACAGCATCTGCATAACCCAGGCAAAGCAATACAGCTTCTGATGTGTGGGGCTTTATTACTGTTGTCTATAATATCCACATATACACATGGAGGAGGGTTATGAGCAGAAAGGATTAATTGATTATGTGGCAGTAGATGGAAGACTGAGAAAGGATATTTGTGACGCGAAGGTAGTGAGCGGAATGTTCGATGGCCTGACCATCTTGCTAAAGTGGGTGTTTGAAAAGAAAGGTGAAGTAAAAAAGGAAGTACTGAAGATAGAAAAGTTACAGGAAAAGAAATAAAAGATGAGTATAACATGAAATGGCAGAGGCCTTAAGTGAAAAATGGGAAAGTGTGAAAGATAGTACAGATAGATATTGAAAAAGTTTTTGGAACATTCAAAGTAGTGTTAACTACAACAAAAAGTGGTAGGAATGAAAGTGGTGAGGGATGGAAAATACAAGGAAATTCATGGTAGACGCCTGCTCCTAGGAGCAGGCGTTGATGAGATGATGATGCTGAATGAATTGAGCGGAATCACAGCAGAAGTGTTGAAGTGTGGAGATGAAGTTACTATGAATGGTCAAGATATGTGAAGTGGCCTGGAGGGGGAGGTCCCAGCAGACTTGATAAAAGCCATCATGGTCCCATTTTACAAGGGGAGGGGCAGGAGAGGGGAGGTGGGAGTTGTGGGGGTATAAGTCTACAGAGTGTAGGCTACCTGGAAAGGTATATGGAAAAGTCCTAATTGAGATTGTGCAAAGACTTACAGAAGAGAAAATCAGTGAAGAACAAGGAGACTTCAGGGAGGGAAGGGGATGTGTGGATCAGATTTTTCGTTCAAGTTGGTAGTAGAAAAAATATTAGCATAAGTAAAAATACTATGCCTTCATGGATCTAGGTATTCTAGAGAAAGTTTATGACAGAGTCGATTGGCTGGCATTGTACATGGGACATCTTAAAGGTATATGGTGTGGGAGGAAAACTGCTTAATGCAATAAAGTCTTTCTATGAGGATGCATCTGCATGTGTCAAAATTACTGGAGAAACAAGTGAACATTTTGAGATGAAAGTGGGCTTAAGGCAGGGGTGTGTCATGTCACCATGGTTGTTCAATATTTATATGGATGGTGTTATGAAAAATGAAGAGCAAAGTTGGGGAAATTGAAGTAAAAATGTATGCTGAGGGAAGGAAGTGGGTGATGAATTCAATCTTATTTGCTGATGACACGGTGCTCATTGCAGAAAATGAAAGTGACTTACAAAATTTGGTCAGTGTTTGATAGTGTATGTAAAAGGAGAAAGTTGAAAATAAATGTCAACAAAAGTAAAGTGATGGTTTGTGAGCAGAGTGAGTGAGCAGGGTAGAAGGGAGGTTGTAGATTTTGTATGCCCATATAGAGTGCCCATTGAATGTGAAAAAGAATGCCAAATAATTTTGAATGGTGAAGAAATGGAAGAGGTTAATGATTTTAAGTACCTTGGATCAGTTATGTGTAAGCATGGTGGTACAGAAGGAGAGAAAAGAGAAAAGGGATTGCAAGGATTGACTTATTGGAGGAGAAGCTGCAGATCCATCTCTGGCATGCCATCTCCTTGTTGGGGGCTGAATTTCTCCATGGCATGGACTGGACCTCTGCCGGACAGCTGGAGAAAGCTGCCATGGCACAAACCCGACTGATGGAGACAACTGATTTCTTCTTCCACATCATGTTTGGCCCTGAAATATGAGTACAAGTTCAAATAAACTACATAATATATATATATATATATATATATATATATATAGATATATATATATATATATATATATATATATATATATATATATATATATATATATATATATATATATATATATATATATATATATATATATATATATATATATATATAAATATATTAATTGGGATGTTTTTTCTTGATTAGTGTACAATACTAAAAGAGGTTAACCTGGTAGCTGCAGGGATCACGTTTCTTAAAGGTCCCTCCGAGCAAGAAAATGAGAAAAAATCATCACTCACGCAAACCATTTCATAATACATATCAATGCATTTGTGATCAGTTTATGCATCATCTATTTTGGGGGGTTTATATCATGGCAAAAATGTGGCCCGTTGCTGGTACACGGTAAAGCCACAAATTTGGCCTGTTGCTGCTACCAGGTTAAGCTGGACTATGAATGGACAGATGTTGTTTTAAGAGCATCTGAAATAAACTTATGGGACTGATATATGATAATTAAATCTGTATTATTTATTAAGATGTGTCCAGTGATTTAACTGGCAAAGAATTGCAAAACACAAGCTAAGAAAATAAAAGTACTGAACTGACTCACGTATTGACACAGGAAATGGTGGTCGGAGAAATAAGAATGGATTAGTAATTAATATACCCTTAGCAAGAACTAAAAGACATTGCATCGACAGAAGTATGTGATAGAATAACAGGCATTATCTACATGAGTTATTTACTGCACAGTGCACACTATATGGGCTGGCAACATTGTCTTATTTTCTAGCAAGTGAAGTTTCTTATATTGTGCATTATATTCTTGCATGGGAATGATTTCTTGATGCTGGATGACAAAAACTAAATGATTAAACAATAATGTTATGTGGCGAATACCAGCTTGAGGTCACTGAGAGACAGGCCCTAACTCGTTGTTCAATGCAGTGGAGGTTTTTAAAGATCAATCACGACAGATTGTGAAAATATGCGTCCCTACCCAGAAGAAGTCAAACACCTAGACACAAGACCAAAATGGATGACTGTTCATTGCAGAAGATTGTTGATTGAACAAAACAAGATAAATGAGAATGCATACAGAGCCACTTTTAAAAACATCAGGAACCGTTATCAATACAATCAAGCAAGGAATGCTGTATACAGTGGCAACACGAATGTGCAAAGTACGACTACGAGAGTGAAGGTGGCAACTTATGCAGCCAGTAACACTATATTTTGGGCCTTTGTGCGCCCAAAACCTTTAAGGACCGCATAACGAAACTGAAAGACATAAATGGAGAGGTCACTAGATGACGACAGAGGAATGGCAGTGAAATTTTGTTTCAACACTGTAATGTACGGAGGACACGAGCCTCGACATTCTAATAGGACAAGTGTTCTAGGTGTTCAGCTTAACATAATCACCATGACAGTGAGGAGGTCCAGAAAATTTACCCAGAGCTAGACGGAGAGCAAAGCGCCGGGTCCTGATGGGACATCTGCTTTGGGCTGAGTAATAATGAAATAACAGACATACTTGTGACCCTTGTTGAAGATATTCACTTCATCTCTCAGGACTGGCGAAGTTCCACTGGACTGGAGGAGGGCCAACGGATCTCACCCATCCATAAGAAGGGCACAAGAAACAGACCCACTGAACTACCGCCCAGTCTCTTTCTGATCTAGCATTGTGTCCAAAATTATGGAGAAGATCTTAAGGCGAAAGAATTGTTCAACATCTCACAGACAATGCCCTGATCACTGGGTCCCCCAAAGATCGTTCAGAAAATACAGGAGCGCCTAACTAACTTGTTGTTTTTTACTATGATGACCTGGGTCAATATCGTATTCTGGACACGGTGTGGACGTGAACTATTTACTGTGAGAAAGCTCTTTGACAGGGTCCCCATGAAAAGCTTGATGGCAAACTATCATGCTCGGGAATAGCTGGAGACGTTCCTATGGGCTGATCAGGGGCTTCCTCACAAACAGACTCACCAGGTCCGTTAGAAAGGAGAGCCTGGATGGTTTGCCTGTGCATGGGAGTGGCCACAGGGTTCTGTGCTCGACCGGTCCTTTTCCCGGTCTACATTAACGACTCTACTTGCCTGGACAGAAACCGCTTGCGAGTCAACAGTGAGTTCATGTTTGCCGACGACGCCAAAGTATACAGATCGAGTGATGAAGGACAGAGACGATGCAGATGGCCTTCAGCGTGACATGAAACGTTTGGAGGAAAGTGGAGCAGTGGTTACTCACCTTCAACTACACAGCGCAAGACCATGCAAGGGAACAGCGTACAGCGAGCAGAATACCAGCTAAATGGCGCCGTTGGAGGAGTCGACTTAAAAGGATAATTCGGCATTATGTGGCCAATTTCCAATCAAACTATTTTTTCCAGTCACGTGGCAATGGTGGCTGCTAAAGCAAAACAGACTGGGCATCATCAAACGCAACTTCAGTGTGCTGGATAAGACCATCTTGCTGCCGCCATATCTCTCTGAAAAACACGGCCCATCTGACCTACGGGGCCCAAGCGTGCGTCCCCATACCTGGCAAAAGGACATCCAGGCCTGAGAGGGTGCAGAGAAGGGCAACCAAAGCTAGTACCAGGTACTGCCCAGTTGCCTAAGAAGAGCGCTGTAAGCACCTGTGGCCTCCAGACGCTAAGCTACAAGAGAAGAGGAGGGGTGACATGATCCAGACATACAAGCTCCTAACGGCCTAGGACGTCCTATCTCACCAGATTCTTAACCTAACACTCACCTAACCGACCTGCGGGGCCACTAACCTAAGCTGAGTGAACCAGACCATTGTAACCACCATGAAGGGAAACTGGTTTCCTAATTAGAGTTATAGACCTGTGGAATAAGCTCTGTCAGATAATGTGGTATCTGCCCCTTCAATAGCTAGTTTCCAAATCGCGGTATGACAGGCACTTGGATAAAGGGAGGCTAACTGTGTCTCGAGGGTCCGAACACCAAAAGAAGTCACTTATTCCCCCCACCATATCCATTCATAGGTGAACATTCATACTAGCTGTAATCCGCCATTTTGCAATACATGAGTATTAACGGTGCTATGGGAGCCCCTTCCTGCCTTAAATTTTCCGCCCGCTTATTTTAGTGCTCCAGCTCCAGCGCTAATTCCGGCGGCGCCAAATTTCCCTGGATCTAACGATTCTTTTCCCCCACTACTTAGCGATGCTGGAGAACGTTTCGTATACGGCCCTTAATCAAGACCCCAGTGAGGGTATTGGGGGCTGCCTGGGATTGAACCCGCGACCAGCGTGACGGGTCAGAGCCACCCTGCCACGAGTCCCCCAAAGCTGCCCCATCATTAAGTGGGTTGCGGAGGCCCTCTCGTTCATCAGGCCGTCGCCGCAGGTGACGGCACATTATCGTATTCTGAGAGGCGGAGCACCAATACTGCCCCATGTCAAGTCACCTGTTTCGTATACTGGGTGAATACAGCGAGCCCAGAATGAGCAGATGTCAAAATCCGGTCAGTAGGATTCTACGTGTTCGAACAGCTCGGGCAAGAGGTTCGAGATTTCCTGCACTTTCCCACATTTGCCGCAGTAATGTAAGCCGAAGGCTTTTGGGTGTTGGATGGATCCTGCTCAGGCCGGTTGGTTTTGACTTTGGAAGGACGATAAACAATGAAGATACACTGTGCTTGGTGCCACGGACTTTATTTCAGAACCTTGCAAATATGAGGTGGGACAGCCTGCTAGAGAGATTTCCAGAAGGCACAGGTGGTGGACTTTTCAATGCCTGACGTGAGCACCAGATGGCCGCCCGGTGCCACGCCAGATGGTGAGGTGAGCATCGTTTACCAAAGTGGGTTCACTACGCTTCCCCCCCAAAACAAGCTTGGGTTATGGGATCCACTGAGTGTGGTTTTGCGTGTGGGAAACATTAAATTGTCAAAACGCTTATTTTAGTGGTGGTGGAGGAGAAATTTAAGCCTAGGGGAATTTCCTAGATCTAGGGAGTTTTTATCCTCCCCTGACTAACTAAATACGCGAATGCGACGGATTTCGTGTCCCTACACCGAAACTCCCTGCATTCTACCTCCAGGTCCCCAGGCTTAGGGGGGAGGGGGAGTATAAGCACACTAGAATTTTACCGGTTCAGGTGATGGGTCAGCAAGATTTCAGAATCACACCCAAGTTGCCCCATGTCAAGCTTTGGATGTTTTTACCTGTTTCAGGCTTTTATGGCTGAGGTGACAGCTATCATTATTTCAGAATCACACCCAAGCCACATTTCCAGCTTTTTGGGGGGTCTCAGGTGGCTGCTCAGTTGTTGAGTTAAGGACTCACAGGAGTCAGGTGGTACTAATTTGAGACACGCTTTTATTTCAGTACCAAAATATGATGCTGTTTATTAGGAGAAAGTTTTAGGGTTCCAGAAACCACTGAAAGGTTGACTTCCAGTGCCTGACGTGCACCTGCTGCCGCCCTGCCCTGTAACGGGAGAGCCATTTCCTTTACCAGGTGGGCCAAAGAGGTGCCCCTGGCTAAGTGGGTTACGGAGGCTCACCCATCAGGCTAGTCGTGTTTCTACAGCAGTGAGGCCTATCACATGTATTTATCTCGTAAAAATTAAGCTCGACAAAACTAATCAAAGTAAATCTAACCCAATAACACCTGACCTGACCTAACTATATGTGGTAAATTCCAGAAGGGCGCACCGTACACCTGTCTCCCTGTATACGCTGCCATTGTGGTGTTTTTCATTGTGAAGGACACCGTTGTTTTGTTTTGTGCGTTCCCTGATCCATCGTTTGTTGTGGAGGTTTTTTCATTATAATTTGATAGATTTTTCATTCCGGTGTCTCTGAGGCATTGTTTGGCAGGCCGCTCCAGAAGTGCCACCTGAAGCTCTCTACTTCACTTGCATGGGAGTTCAGGACTCACATCAGCAGTCACTCTGGTTATTAGGGACAGGTTATTACCAGCTGTTTCCATTTGGGCAGTAGTTATCCTGGTCCCATTTAGGGGTCAGGCTAGACTCACATTTCAGCAGTCACTTCCAGTTATTAGGACACCATTATTTCAGCTGTTCTCCTCGCCCCTAGCAGTAGATTGGTTGGCAGAATATTGTAAAAAAATTAAACATAACAAAACTAACTCAAACTAATCAGTAAAATTCCAGAATAACAACTCCGCCACTCACGAAGGACGCTTGTGTGAGTATTTGCGTCCTTTATTGCCAGGCTTGCCTATTTGGTTTTTTTCAGGTCAAATTTGATTGTTTTTTTGGTCAGGTCAGGTTTAGCGTTTTGATCCAGGTCAGGTTTGTTGTGGAGACGAATAATTATAATAGCCAGTAAGACCACGGTTGATTTAGTTTGGTTGGGACTCTTACGGCCACTGTCATGTGCAGGCTGCTCTGGCCTGAATGGTGTTAGTTTAGGGTCAGGTTAGGTGGATTTATTTAGTTTGGTAGGTTAGGTCCTGGATTTCATTTGGTTGAGGTCAGGTTATGTTTTATTTAGTTTGGTGAGAGGTCAGGTCAGGTTATCCTGATGTCAGTTGGTGAGGTCAGGTTATCCTGGATTTCATTTGGTTAGGTCAGGTTATCCTGGATTTCATTTGGTGAGGTCAGGTTATCCTGGATTTCATTTGGTGAGGTCAGGTTATCCTGGATTTCATTTGGTTAGGTCAGGCTAGAGTTCATTTGGCCAGGTCAGGTTATGCTGGATATAGTTAGTTTACATGCTGGATTTCATTTGGTGAGGTCAGGTTATCCTGGATTTCATTTGGTGAGGTCAGGTTATCCTGGATTTCATTTGGTGAGGTCAGGTTATCCTGGATTTCATTTGGTTAGGTCAGGCTAGAGTTCATTTGGAGGTCAGGTTATGCTGGATTTCAGTTAGTTTATATGCTGGATTTCATTTGGTTAGGTCAGAGTAGGTTAGATTTAGATTGGTTAGATCAGATATCGTCAAGCTAGGCTAGATTTAGTTTATTTAGGTCAGGTTACCTAGATTTCATTTGGTCAGGTCAGATCAGCTTAGATTTCATTTATTTAGGTCAGGTTACACTAGATTTGCTTTGGTCAGGTCAGATCAGCTTAGATTTAGTTTATTTAGGTCAGGTTACACTAGATTTCATTTGGTCAGGTCAGGATCCTGGATTTATTTATGGTGAGGTCAGGTTACTAGATTTCATTTGGTCAGGTCAGGTTAGCTTAGATTTAGTTTATTTAGGTCAGGTTACCTAGATTTGCTTTGGTCAGGTCAGTTATCCTGGATTTAGTTTATTTAGGTCAGGTTATCCTAGATTTGCTTTGGTCAGGTCAGGTTATCCTGGATTTAGTTTGGTAGGTCAGGTCAGGTGGATTTCATTTGGTCAGGTCAGGTTGTTAGATTTAGTTTGGTTAGGTTGGTCAGGTTTTATTTAGTTTGGTTCAGGTCAGGTTTAGATTTAGTTTGGTTAGGTCAGGTCAGGTTAGATTAGTTTGGTCAGGTCAGGTGAGATTAGTTTAGTTAGGTTAGGTTAGGTTAGATTTAGTTTGGTTAGTCAGGTTAGCTTGGATTTAGTTTGGTTGGGTCAGGTTAGCTTGGATTTAGTTTGGCTGGGTTAGCTCAGGTAAGATTTAGTTTGGTTAGGTCAGGTCAGGTTTTATTTAGTTTGGTTAGGTCAGGTCAGGTTTTATTTAGTTTGGTTAGGTCAGGTCAGGTTTTATTTAGTTTGGTTAGGTCAGGTCAGGTTTTATTTAGTTTGGTCAGGTCAGGTCAGGTTTTATTTAGTTTGGTTAGGTCAGGTCAGGTTTTATTTAGTTTGGTTAGGTCAGGTCAGGTTTAGTGTTTTCCGGTAATACGTGTGGCAGGCTTCACGCTGTGCCGGTGTTGTCACTGGCGGCAGAGGGTCACGCCGCCTGCTGCTGCACGGGATCACACACATTTCACGGTTCTTTTCACTTGCTTTTTCTTTCTCTTCACTCTTTCCTGTTGTTTTCCGGGAGGTTTAAAGTTAAGGAGAAAATCTGTATGACAGCATATGAATTATTAAATGAGATATTGGCGCGTGAATAATGGCAGTCTTGACCCCATTGTCACGGCCATGTTACGGTTATTACTCACACGCACAACGCCTCAAAACACTCTCCTTAACTTGAAAAAACTATCAAGTGGAAGAAAACTCTGGAAACAGGAAACTGCAGCAGGGAAGTGTTTACCCTCGCTGCAAATTAAGGACTTTGGGCACTCGAGACACGGCCGAGTTGCTTGCCGTCTGAACCACTCGTGTGTGAGGCAGTGATTTCCCGGCATAGTGTCCGGGAGGATGTGTCAAGGGATGTGCTTCCATTTATTGCATTCTGGCAGGGTCAGCCAGGTCAGGTCAGGTCAGGTATAGTTGAGGCTTGCACTCAGGAGGTATATTCATGTCAACTCAATTCATCTCAGTGTTTCCATGTTATATTATCTCCAGTGAATGTCAGACTGCAAGTTTGGGTATAATTGCCGGCGCAGTGTTGCGGGAAAATGTTGCAGGGGTGGAGGCGGGCGTGGAGTGTTTTCTCACACAGGTAGGGGAGGCAGTAGTTGGGGGCTGCAGGGGTGGAGGCGGGCGTGGAGTGTTTTCTCACACAGGTAGGGGAGGCAGTAGTTGGGGGCTGCAGGGGTGGAGGCGGGTGTGGGTGTTTTCTCACACAGGAAGGAGGCAGTGGTTGGGGGTTGCAGGGGTGGAGGCGGGTGTGGAGTGTTTTCTCACACAGGAAGAGGAGGCAGTAGTTGGGGGCTGCAGGGGTGGAGGCAGGCGTGGAGTGTTTTCTCACACAGGTAGGGAGGCAGTAGTTGGGGCTGCAGGGGTGGAGGCGGGCGTGGAGTGTTTTCTCACACAGGAAGGGGAGGCAGTAGTTGGGGGCTGCAGGGGTGGAGGCAGGTGTGTGGTGTGTTTCTCACACAGGTAGGGGAGGCAGTAGTTGGGGGCTGCAGGGGTGGAGGCGGGCGTGGAGTGTTTTCTCACACAGGAAGGGGAGGCAGTAGTTGGGGCTGCAGGGGTGGAGGCAGGCGTGGGTGTTTTCTCACACAGGAAGGGAGGCAGTAGTTGGGGCTGCAGGGGTGGAGGAGGTGTGGGAGTGTTTTCTCACACAGGAAGGGAGGCAGTAGTTGGGGCTGCAGGGGTGGAGGCAGGTGGAGTGTTTTCTCACACAGGAAGGGGAGGCAGTGGTTGGGGCTGCAGGGGTGGAGGCAGGTGTGGAGAGTTTTCTCACACAGGAAGGGAGGCAGTAGTTGGGGGCTGCAGGGGTGGAGGCAGGTGTGGGTGTTTTCTCACACAGGAAGGCAGTAGTTGGGGCTGCAGGGGTGGAGGCAGGGCGTGGAGTGTTTTCTCACACAGGAAGGGAGGCAGTGGTTGGGGCTGCAGGGGTGGAGGCGGGCGTGGGTGTTTTCTCACACAGGAAGGGGAGGCAGTAGTTGGGGGCTGCAGGGGGGGAGGCGTGGGTGTTTTCTCACACAGGAAGGGGAGGCAGTAGTTGGGGGCTGCAGGGGTGGAGGCGGGTGTGGAGTGTTTTCTCACACAGGAAGGGGAGGCAGTAGTTGGGGGCTGCAGGGGTGGAGGCAGGTGTGGAGTGTTTTCTCACACAGGAAGGGGAGGCAGTGGTTGGGGGCTGCAGGGGTGGAGGCAGGTGTGGAGTGTTTTCTCACACAGGAAGGGGAGGCAGTAGTTGGGGGCTGCAGGGGTGGAGGCTGGTGTGGGTGTTTTCTCACACAGGGGGAGGCAGTAGATGGGGGGCTGCTGGGGGGGTGGCGGGTGTGGAGTGTTTTCACACACAGGTAGGGGAGGCAGTAGTTGGGGGCTGCAGGGGTGGAGGCAGGTGTGGAGTGTTTTCTCACACAGGAAGGGAGGCAGTGGTTGGGGCTGCAGGGGTGGAGGCAGGCGTGGAGTGTTTTCTCACACAGGATGGGGAGGCTGTTGTTGGGGGCTGCTGGGGTGGAGGCGGGTGTGGAGTGTTTTCTCACACAGGTAGGGGAGGCAGTAGTTGGGGGCTGCAGGGGTGGAGGCTGGTGTGGAGTGTTTTCTCACACAGGTAGGGGAGGCAGTAGTTGTGGGCTGCTGCAATAAGTTCATAATGAAGTGCTTCAGCGGTGTTGTCTGCCACACACAGTTAGGGAGGCAGTGGTTAGGGGCTGCATCAACAGGCCTCGGGTGTTTTCTCACAGGATGGCGGCTGAGGCCTTGTTTTCCTGCTTGGCTGTCTGGCATGTCACTCCATCATCACCAGCCTCTTCCTCTAATTGTCCCCCTTCCTCCTCCTCCTCTGCCGTCAACAACCAGAGCCACCAGTGAGGGGCAGCGAGGGCAGGCCGCCTCGCTGCCTCCCTGGGGACCAACAGCAGGAAACGTCAAAACTCTTCTGTCACTAAATCCTTTCCATTTTTCACTCGGGAGTGGGCAGAGTACTGGAGCACCTGATGGCACTTAGACAGAAGAGGGCGTGGCATTAACGGCCCATCTCCTGCACCCCAGGATGTGGTGTTGGCCATGCTGGGAGGAGTACAGTGCCAGGAGACAGCTGCTCAAGTGAGGGTCTGAGGCGGACGCTGTGCTCAGAACTCACTGCGTCCACGCTGCCGCTGACCTCAGGACCCCTTGGTGCATCCCTCGCCTCGCCTGCCGCTTGGTCCCTGAGTGTGGCGTCGGGGGAACCTTGCCGCCCGCTGCAGCTTCCCTGAGGTTCCTGCAAGACCCTCACCCCAGGAGTGGTGGGCAGGGGAGGCTGCAAGGCCGGGCAGCAGCCTGAGTGGCGGGACCAGCAGGAACACTGCCACTGCTGTGAGGACCAGAAGAACACAACCACCACCACCACCAACAACAACAACAGCATAACCACCACCAACAACAGCAACTATATCACCACCACCACCACCACCACCACTGACAACAACAACAGCAACTATATCACCACCACCACCACCACTGACAACAACAACAGCAACTATATCACCACCACCACCACCACCTTGCTGCTGGCACCTTCGGCCACAAAGGAAAGGGAAAGTTTGAGTGTGACAAGATTTGAGACTGGGAGCAAGTTCAGCAGACACAGCCTTGCACACACTGGTGAGGGAAACCATGAGTGGCCAGCGTGTGGGGAAAGACTCCCTGGGAAGGATGACCTCAGCAAATACACCCACACACTCTGCTGAAGGAGCCCTTGAATGCCAAGACTGTGGCAAAAGGTTCAGATACCAGAGTGACCTCAACAGACACACCCTTACACACACTGGTGAAAGACCTCATGAATGCCAAGAGTGTGGCAAAAGGTTCAGTAGGAAGGGTCACCTCAACACACACACCCTTACACACACTGGCAAAAGGCCTCATGAGTGTGAGGTTTGTGGTGACACATTCATCAGGAAGAGCCATCTCGAGGTACACACTTACACACACACTGGTGAAAGGCCTCATGAGTGTCTGGAATGTGGAGAAAGGTTCAGAGAGAAGCAAACCCTGGAGCGTCACTCCTTCAGACACTCTGGCCTGAGAGAGTTCAAGTGTGACGTGTGTGGGAAGCACTTCAAGATGAAGGGGACATTGCCCGGCACATGAAGACCCACTTCTGAGGTGCCGTGTTGTGCTGCTGTGTGGGACCTCAGTGACAGGGAACCAGTCATCAACACCACACTGGCACTGGCTGAAGAGGACTAAGATGCACAGTGCCCATGTTGTGGCTGACTGCTGGAACAGTGCCGTCTGCCCCGAGCCCGCGTGGTGCCACCTCTGTCACCTTGCCCCGGCACAGTGCAGCAGCCACCAAGCAGCCCCCCAGTGCACCGTGCCGTCGGCCCGAGCCAGAGTGGTGACAACTCTGTCACCTTGCACAGTGCACCTTGCCCAGCACACAGTGTGCACCACAGTGACAGTGCTGCTGCACAACTTGAGCCAAGTGAAAGTGACCACTGGTGCAGACTGCCGGCCTGGGAGCTGTGATGGACGGAGCTTGTTGGGTTTGCTGCCCCGAGGGAAAGGAAGGCAGAATATGTAGCTGGGCAGGCGTGCACACCAGGAACACTCCAGTGGTGTTTGTCAAGCCTTGGATTGGTGGCCAGTGGCCGGGTGAGTACACACACTACGATGTAACTATTGAAATAAATGTTTTTTGCAATTCCAAGGTATTGTGAAGATAATTAATCAGTGGATACAGTACAATAACATTAAATTTAATTGAATTGAAACACTCATGTTGTGATCAAGGCAGAGTGCTCATCAGCCAAGACACACCTCCTTCCACAGAGTTGTCCTCCTCAGCAAGGAGCACAACAGTCACACATTTCTTGTCCTCCTTCCACAGAGTTGTCCTCCACACCAAGGAGCACACCAGACACACACATTTCTTGTCCTCCTTCCACAGAGTTGTCCTCCACACCAAGGAGCACACCAGATGCACACATTTCTTGTCCTCCTTCCACAGAGTTGTCCTCCACACCAAGGAGCACACCAGACACACACATTTCTTGTCCTCCTTCCACAGAGTTGTCCTCCACACCAAGGAGCACACCAGACACACACATTTCTTGTCCTCCTTCCACAGAGTTGTCCTCCACACCAAGGAGCACACCAGACACACACATTTCTTGTCCTCCTTCCACAGAGTTGTCCTCCACACCAAGGAGCACACCAGACACACACATTTCTTGTCCTCCTTCCACAGAGTTGTCCTCCACCAAGGAGCACACCAGACTCACACATTTCTTGTCCTCGTTCCACAGAGTTGTCCTCCACACCAAGGAGCACACCAGACACACATTTCTTGTCCTTCCCCTGTTGTCCTCCACACCAACTGAGGACACCAGCCTCCTTCATTGTTGTCCTCCAAATCCCTTATGTAAGAGTTAACCAGCTTCTTCATCCCTGTGCTGTCCAAATCCTTTATGCAAGAGTTAACCAGCATCTTCATTCCTTCCTCCCTGTGCTGTCCAAATCCCTTATGCAAGAGTTAACCAGCATCTTCATTCCTTTATCCCTGTGCTGTCCAAACCCTTATGCAAGAGTTAACCAGCATCTTCATTCCTTCATCCCTGTGCTGTCCAAATCCCTTATGCAAGAGTTAACCAGCATCTTCATTCCTTCATCCCTGTGCTGTCCAAATCCCTTATGCAAGAGTTAACCAGCATCTTCATTCCTTCATCCCTGTGCTGTCCAAATCCCTTATGCAAGAGTTAACCAGCATCTTCATTCCTTCATCCCTGTGCTGTCCAAATCCCTTATGCACAGTTAACCAGCATCTTCATTCTTTCATCCTGTGCTGTCCAAATCCCTTATGCCAGAGTTAACTGTAGAACTGTAACTAAAATAGACATTCCTGAATACAATCACAGTATTTAAATTAAAGTTTATCTCTACACCTATTTTTTGTGAGTAAATTAATAAAAAAATGTAAAAAAATAATAGGTAACGCATATGACAGGAAAATAAATTGTAAGTAAAATTCCTCTTTCTTGGCTGGATGGCCTTCATGAAGAACAATGGCAAGTCCTTATGCATCAGAAAAAGTGACGTGCCTGGAACAAATGAATGTGGCCAAGTATTCTACCTCTAATTTAGGACATTCTATATTTATAAAGTCACATGCATACATGTAACACGTATATTTGCATAATAGTTTGTATTTTGAGAGAATATCTATATTCATGAAGAAAATGCTTCATTATAAAGATCAATTTGCGTTTGGAATGGCGAGGTGCCGTGGAGAAGCCTAAAGGGCCGGCAACAGGTGATGTGTTATCTTTTCCTGTAGTGAGTCTTGGGGTGTTCCTGTGGTGTCACAGTAACATTCATGGTGCGTCGATGCCAACTACAACTTTTGGCACATTGCCACGGCAGTCAGCAGGGGCCTTATCAGCAGGGCATCTGGCAGGTGTGGGCACTATGGATGTGATCTCAGCTTGGCTGGCAGTATCTTCACTTTCACAATAAATTGTTTGATAGTGACATCATCACATAAACTGATGGTGTCCTCTGCTAAGATCTGTGCGATGGCTTTTGCTCAGTACAGTGTGACACGTTATCGTTTTTCTCGACATTTCCTCTCTGTCTAAAACTAAACAAAATATAATACTTACAGATATGTAGATGATAACAACACTTTGAAGAAAGACTAATAGCCTACTAAACACACAAACTTGAATTAGTGCCTCTACGTCTCATATTTCCATGTACTATAATAATGACTTTTTCTGTATGGAGTGTCATGAGTAAGAATCGTGGGTCCGACCGGACCCACACTACCTCCTACCTTGTGTCAGGAGCGTGCACGGTGAAGATGGCATATCCCTTCATCAAGCTCTGAGTGTCAAATGGCTTCAACCAGACCCACAACTCGCATGTGGCTACCACTTTGATAAAAAGAGCTTGAATATCAAAAAGTAGAGACAGCTTGGGTCTGCCGGGCCCAGCGATACTGTTCTAGGGTTAACCAGCATCTTCATTCCTTCATCCCTGTGCTGTCCTCCCTTATGCAAGAGTTAACCAGCATCTTCATTCCTTCATCCCTGTGCTGTCCAAATCCCTTATGCAGAGTTAACCAGCATCTTCATTCCTTCATCCCTGTGCTGTCCCTTCCATGCAAGAGTTAACCAGCATCTTCATTCCTTCATCCCTGTGCTGTCCAAATCCCTTATGCAAGAGTTAACCAGCATCTTCATTCCTTCATCCCTGTGCTGTCCAAATCCCTTATGCAAGAGTTAACCAGCTTCTTCATCCCTGTGCTGTCCAAATCCTTTATGCAAGAGTTAACCAGCATCTTCATTCCTTCATCCCTGTGCTGTCCAAATCCCTTATGCAAGAGTTAACCAGCATCTTCATTCCTTCATCCCTGTGCTGTCCAAATCCCTTATGCAAGAGTTAACCAGCATCTTCATTCCTTCATCCCTGTGCTGTCCATATCCCTTATGCAAGAGTTAACCAGCATCTTCAGTCCTTACTCCCTGTGCTGTCCCTTATGCAAGAGTGAACCAGCATCTTCATTCCTTCATCCCTGTGCTGTCCCTTATGCAAGAGTTAACCAGCATCTTCATTCCTCCATCCCTGTGCTGTCCCTTATGCAAGAGTTAACCAGCATCTTCATTCCTTCATCCCTGTGCTGTCCCTTATGCAAGAGTTAACCAGCATCTTCATTCCTCCATCCCTGTGCTGTCCCTTATGCAAGAGTTAACCAGCATCATCATACTGTCCATTGAATCCCTACTAATGAGACTTTCTATGCATCAAAGTGAAGGCCTTCTTTGTTGATTTATACCATAAGGTTGTTGGCTATCATGTGTTTGAAGATGCCCTAAACTTAACCTAACAAACCCCAAACAGTTACTATAGGTCTTGACTAAGAAAATTCATCTATGCTTCCTTACTAATGAGACTTTCTATACAGCAAAGTGAGGTCATTCTTTGTTGATTTATACCATAAGTTTTCTAGCTCATGTGTTAGAAGATGCCCTAAACAATAACCTAACCTAACAAAACCACAAACTGTTACCACAGTTACTCTAAAAAATCATATATGCTTCCTTACAGAATGAGACTGATTATCTGAGTGAGTGAGGTCATTCTGTGTTATTTATGCCATAAGCCCATCATGTGTTTAAGATGCCCTAAACTTGACCTAACCTAACAAAACTTGAACAGTTATTATATGTCTTGTCCTCAGAAAAAATCATATATGCTTCCTTCATAAGACTTTCAATATAACAAGGTGAGGTCTTTCCTTGTGATTTATGCTACAAGTTGTTGGCTGTCATGTGTTTGAAGCTGCCATAAACTTGATCTGACCTACAAAACCACAAAAGTTATACTGTACATCTTGACTCAGAAAAACTCATCTATGCTTCCTTACTAAGAGGCTTTCTACAAACAAAGTGAAGGCTTTCTTTGTTGATTTATGCTATAAGCTTTGTGGATATCATGTGCTTGAAAAGTTTCCTAAACTTAACCAACCCAACAAAACCCCAAACAGTTACCACACGTCTTGACTCAGAAAAACATATATGCTTCTCAGTAATGAGACTTTCTGTATAGCATAATGAGTGTTAATTTATGCCATAATTTGCCACCCAAATGGCAGGTTGACAGGCTTGAAATTAAAGCACTTACAGCAACAATAACTTTTCTTATGTATAAATATAGTTACAGCCCCTGGGCAGTTGGCGGAGTGACAATTTTAAATGAATATACATACATAACGGCATATTATTGAACCTAACTAACTATCAGGGAGATTGGGGAACATTTGGATGCTTATCTGTGTTGAAGTGCTGACTGGTGCAGGATGGAGGAGGGCACTGGGGCGATTGAGGTGCCAGCAATGCCAGGGCCGGTAACTGGAGCAGCGTTGTTGACGAGGCGTGGTTGAAGAGAGGCCGTGGTTGGGTGGTTTACGAGCTGAGGCGTGGTTGAAGAGGCCGTGGTTGGGTGGTTTACGAGCTGAGGCGTGGTTGAAGAGGCCGTGGTTGGGTGGGTTACGAGCTGAGGCTTGGTTGAAGAGGCCGTGGTTGGGTGGTTTACGAGCTGAGGCGTGGTTGAAGAGGCCGTGGTTGGGTGGTTTACGAGCTGAGGCGTGGTTGAAGAGGCCGTGGTTGGGTGGTTTACGAGGTGAGGCGTGGTTGAAGAGGCCGTGGTTGGGTGGTTTATGACGGCCGTGGATGACGGCTTGGTTTATGGCATTGTTGAAGAGGCTGCTTCTGCCGTGCTTTTTGTTTCGCCTCGCCTTGCTGAGCTCTGCTGTGCCTTGCCTCGCCTCTGCCGTGCTTGCGGTGGTGTGCACAGGGCTGTGATGGACGGTCACGCCCACCTCTCAACGTGCGTCCTTCACCGCTCGTCAGTCTCACTCTCTGCCTCTCACTGTCTGCCTGTATCTCAGGGTTTGTGTCTCCTCCCTGGCTGCCCTCCTTGCTGTAGTGCTGCTCGTCTCTCACTGGCCCGTGCTTCTCCCTGCCCCAGGGCTCCCACAAAGGCAAATCAGTAATTCCCAAGACTCGTGCTGAAAAATCCCTATATTGGACAAAAAACTTCCTAGTTTACAAATAATGACATGTACTTACAGTACCCCAAAAAAAAAAAAATAATAGGAAAAATTTGCTTTTAAGTATTTCAGAAGTCTGCTTTTGATCATTATACAGATAATACACTTTTCTTTCCTTTTGACAATGATTTCTCTCGAAACAAAAAGAACTTGTAACACAATGTTTGAGTTTTCTTGTGATGATTAAATTTTCATCATGTTCTTAATAAAAAATGACATAAATAAATGAGATCCCTTAGCAGCTGAGATAGACAGTGATTTTCATGAAGCAGTATAACATATAAACAAAGACTAAACCAAAATCAATAAATAACTGAATATCCTGAGCATTAGCTGTTGACATTTCCTGTCAACAAAATACGAAAAAATACACTGGAAGTTCATATTCTTGCTTTTCTAGCATAAATTGCACTATTAACAAATACAGTAATTTAAGAAAACACTTTCATACAAAATGTAGGTGTTACTTGTGTACTTTACACTTTGGTATACAGAATATATTATTGGCATAAGTAAAGTTCTATCATATTCTTAACAGAAGGATAAAATGAAAAAAAGAGATTCCGTAGCAGCTGAGATAGACTAGAGTGCTTTCCATCACGTTCTATCTTCTATAAAAAAATATTAATAGACTAAACTAAAATCAATAAATAACTGAGAATCCTGAGATATTGCAGTCTGACATTTCTTCAGTCAACACAATATAAAAAAAACGCTTGAGAGTTCTTATTTTGCTTTTCCAGCAAAACTTGCACTGTTGAAAAATACAGTAAAAAAAACTCATACAAAAAGTATATGTTGCTTATTATTTATTTTACACTTCATAAGCATTATTATGATTTTAGTGCTTGCAATGATTTCATGTGTCTGTTGCATTGCTTTTGACATTTTGCATAAGCTTTAACAACCTTAATTGGGTGATCATGTACACTTAGTTTATTAGCTGTTAACCCAGTTGAAGCCATACCTAGTTTTCCATGGAGTAGTCCCACAATGCTTTCCCTTTTCAGTGAGTTTCTGTGATCATTCTTAATTGCTTTGTGTGCTAAAAAGTCTTTCAACTGGAGTATTTGCACAAGGTGGTGACATCATGCACCCAATAACTATGCAGATTTCTGTATTTCAACTCACTATTTATGTTTTTTTGGGTTCAGTCTTTCTCTCCAGCTGGAAATCCCTAAATTGTCACTAAAGGCGACCAGAATTCCCCAGAAAATCCCCAAAAAGCCAAAATCCCCAGATTATCACTAAATGCATGAAAAAGTCCCAATCTGGGGACAAAATCCCCAAAAGTGGGAGCCCTGCCCTGCCCTTGCCTGCTCGCCTGGTCTTCTTGCTAAGCTCCTCCCCCTTCTTCACGTGACTTGCTCTTATTTGCACTCAACTTCCCGGTGTACTCCTGACCTCGGCATTACGACTAGATAATCTATCGCTGGCTAACTAATAATCACTCTAGGGTTCGAGACTGGAGATGAGGGATTTCAGAACAGTCTTTCATCCATTCACACCCTCATTCACGCCAACAGTCTCTACTTATCACACACTCTCGTGCACCCGTCCACACATCCGCTCACTTGCTTGTTTGTTGTAATATATAAGAACTCACTCACTTGCATTCAACACCCACTCCTCGTTACACATTTGGACCGTTACAATGAGGAAATGGTGGTGATGATGATGAGCGAAAACAACGGTGATGATTGTGATGATAGAGAAGAGTGCACATTTGGACCGTTACAAATGCTTTCAAGAAGGATTCCTATTTGTATTGGAATTAAAATCATTTCAGTGTGTTCGAATTTGTTTTTGTATTCGTCGGAAGTTGAAGTATTCATACTGAAATACACAACTCTGGTATTCCCTCCACCCTGCCCGGCAAAGGTTCTAGCTCCACCTCTCCACCTGGTCCTCTGTCTGGTGTTAGTGTGCTCCACCCTGTCCCAGTAAGGGTTCTAGCTCCACCTCTCCACCTGGTCCTCTGTCTGGTGTTAGTGTGCTCCACCCTGCCCCAGTAAGGTTCTAGCTCCACATCTCCACCTGGTCCTCTGTCTGGTGTTAGGGTGCTCCACCCTGCCCCAGTGGGGTTCTAGCTCCACCTCTCCACCTGGTCCTCTGTCTGGTGTTAGTGTGCTCCACCCTGCCCCAGTAAGGGTTCTAGCTCCACCTCTCCACCTGGTCCTCTGTCTGGTGTTAGTGTGCTCCACCCTGCCCCAGTAAGGGTTCTAGCTCCACCTCTCCACCTGGTCCTCTGTCTGGTGTTAGTGTGCTCCACCTGCCCCAGTAAGGTTCTAGCTCCACCTCTCCACCTGGTCCTCTGTCTGGTGTTAGTGTGCTCCACCTGCCCCAGTAAGGTTCTAGCTCCACCTCTCCACCTGGTCCTCTGTCTGGTGTTAGTGTGCTCCACCCTGCCCCAGTAAGGTTCTAGCTCCACCTCTCCACCTGGTCTCTGTCTGGTGTTAGTGTGCTCCACCCTGCCCCAGTAAGGGTTCTAGCTCCACCTCTCCACCTGGTCCTGCTGTCTGGTGTTAGTGTGCTCCACCCTGCCCCAGTAAGGGTTCTAGCTCCACCTCTCCACCTGGTCCGCTGTCTGGTGCATGGCTGTCTCAAAACACTCAGACTCACTAAAATAGAGGAAGTAATGGAAGCTGAAGTCAAAGCCGGGCTGTGAAGGTTGAGGCCGCTCTTTATTCCATGACAATTTTTCACAGAGTTATTAAGCTGCTGTGAAGACAAACCATTGTCCTGAGGAGGACTTTCTTTATCATGCGGTATTGTTTGTTTTTACAGTAGTGTGGCTGTCTGTGTGTGGCCTCCGGGGCAAAGCCTGGTGACTCATGACAGCGTACATGTTGCAGAGGACTGTGTCAGCCAGCCCCCCCGACAGCTGGCCCTCAGGCACTCCCCTCCCTCCCTCCCTGCCCCAAAGGTGCTGACGACTGTCAGCCAGTCTTGTGAGGGGCAACACTCCCTCCCTGCCCCAAAGGTGCTGACGACTGTCAGCCAGTCTTGTGGGGGGCAACACTCCCTCCCTCCCTCCTTCCCTCCCTGCCCCAAAGGTGCTGACGACTGTCAGCCTGTCTTGTGAGGCAACACTCCCTCCTCCTCCCTCCCTCCCTCCAAAGGTGCTGACAACTGTCAGCCTGTCTTGTGAGGGCAACACTCCCTCCCTCCTCCCTGCCCCAAAGGTGCTGACAACTGTCAGCCTGTCTTGTGAGGGGCAACACTCCCTCCCTCCTCCCTCCCTGCCCCAAAGGTGCTGACTACTGTCAGCCTGTCTTGTGTGGGGCAACACTCCCTCCCTCCCTCCCTCCCTGCCCCAAAGGTGCTGACAACTGTCAGCCTGTCTTGTGAGGCAACACTCCCCTCCCTCCCTCCCTGCCCCAAAGGTGCTGCATACAACTGTCAGCCTGTCTTGTGAGGCAACACTCTCCTCCCTCCCTCCCTGCCCCAAAGGTGCTGACAACTGTCAGCCAGTCTTGTGAGGCAACACTCCCTCCCTCCCTCCCTCCCTGCCCCAAAGGTGCTGACAACTGTCAGCCTGTCTTGTGAGGGGCAACACTCCCTCCCTGCCCCAAAGGTGCTGACAACTGTCAGCCTGTCTTGTGGGGGGCAACACTCCCTCCCTGCCCCAAAGGTGCTGACAACTGTCAGCCTGTCTTGTGAGGGGCAACACTCCCTCCCTGCCCCAAAGGTGCATACAACTGTCAGCCTGTCTTGTGTGGGGCAACACTCCCTCCCTGCCCCAAAGGTGCTGACGACTGTCAGCCAGTGATGTGAGCAACACTCCCTCCCTCCCTGCCCCAAAGGTGCTGTTAACTGTCAGCCTGTCTTGTGAGGGGCAACACTCCCAACCTCCTCCCTGCCCAGATAGACTGATGCTTTCGGTGTCACGTTCATCTTCTTCTATAAAAAATAGCGTTAATAGGCCTAAACTAAAATCAATAAATAACTGAGAATCCTGACGGCCATATTTGCGGTCTGAACATTTGGCCCAGTCAACTTTAATATAAAAAACACTTGAGCGAGTTCTTAATGATGTTGCTTTTCAGCAAGCCTTTTTAACCGATGAAAATACACTGGGTTTTTAAAAAACTCTACGCTAAGTATGGCCTTTATTATGACATTATGTTTTACACTTCATAAGCATTATTATGATTTTAGTGCTTTTATTAGTTTCATGTGTCTGTTGCATTTGGGGTGACATTTGCATAGCTTTAATAACCCCAAATTGGGTGATCCTTTTACATAGTTGAAATTAAAGCTCACAACCCAGTTAGGCATACCTAGTTTTTCCATGATAGTCTGATAACTTCCCTTTACGAGTGAGTTTCTGTGATCATTCTTAATTGCTTTGTGTTGACAAGAGTCTTTCAACAGGAGTATTTACTGCACTAGATGGTGGTGACTATCAGGAGATTAACATTATGCAATTTCTGTGTTCAACTCACTTACTTATGTTTTAGGCTCAGTCTTTCTCTCCAAGCTGGAAATCCCTAAATTGTCACACTAAGGCGACAGAATTCCCAAATTCCCCAGAAAATCCCCAAAAGCCCAGATCTTGGGTGGTTTCACTAAATGCATGAAAAAGTCCCAATCTGGGGACAAAATCCCCAAAAGGTGGTTGAAGCCACAAGGCCGTGCCCTTGCCTGCTCGCCTGAGTCTTCTTGCTGAGGCTCCTCCCCCTTCTTCACGTGAGCGGCTCGCTTGGCACCTCAACTTACGAGGTGGCCTCCCTGACCTCCCGGCATTGGCAGAATGTAGTCTCATCGGCTAGCTAACTAATCCGTCAGTTGGGTGGCTCGAGACTGGAGGCGATGGGGATTTCAGAACAGTCTTCATCATCCATTGGCACCCTCATTCCGCCAACATAGGCCTCTACTTATCACACGAGCTCGTGCACCCGTCCACACATCCCGCTCACTTGCTTGTTTGTTTGTAATGTAGCGTAATCACTCACTCACTCCGTCTTGCATTTCCACCACTCACTCGTTACACCACATTTGGACCTAGTTACAATGAGGCGAAATGGTGAGTGATGATGAGCGAAACAACAGTGATGATTGTGATGATAGAGAGCCGCACATGGTTGGACAGATACGAGCTGAAGGCTTTCAAGAAGGATTCCCTATTTGTATTGGAATTAAAGATCATTTCAAGTGTGTTCGAATTTGTTTTGTGGTTTACAGGCTGAGGCGGAAGTTGAAGTATTCATACTGAAATACACAACTGGTATTTCCTCCACCCCTGCCAGCGGCAAGGCTGGTTCTGACTCCACCCTCTCCACCTGGTCCTCTGTCCTGGGTGTTGGTGTGCTCCACCCCTGTCCCAGTAAGGGTTCGCTCCCCTGCCTCGCCTCACCTGGTCCTCTGTCTGGTGGTGTGCAGGGGCTCCCACCCTGCCCGGACAAGGTTCTAAGCTCCACCTCTCCACCTGGTCCTCTGTCTGGTGATTGTGTGCTCCCACCCCTGTCCCACTGTGGTTCAACTCCACCTCTCCACCTGGTCCACTGTCACCCGGTGTTGGTGTGCTCACCCTGCCCCAGTGGTGGTTTACAGCTCCACCTCTCCACCTGGTCTGCTACTGTCTGGTGTTGGTGTGCCCACCCTGCAAACCCCAGTAAGTTCTGGCTCCACCTCTCCACGCCTGAACCTGAAAACTTCTGGTGTTGGTGTTGGTGTGCTCCACCCCTGCCCCAGTGGGGAAAAAAAAAAAAAAAAAACAGCTCCACCTCTCCACCTGGTCCGCTGTCTGGTGCTATGCTTTGCAGCACAGCTCATGTATCAGATAATACCTTTTCTGTTGTAAGCTTGCCGCTGATTGGCCAGGGGCTGAGGCAGCCTCCCCACACACTGAGGAAGTGACTCTCCACACTACAAGTGTTGCTTCCATGCTTCTTAATGACACATGCTCACGCCACCCCCATGAACCCGCTCTTGCTCTCCGCATCACTGTAGAACAGTAGAGAGGCTGCAGATCCTTGATGTCTCATGAACTCAGACTCACTATAAATAGAGAGTAATAAAAATCTGAAGTCAATAGCCCTGGGCTGTGAGGTTGACATCTTTGTTCCATGACAATTTTTCACGAGGTTGATAGCTGCTGTGAAGACAAACCAGCTGTCCCTGAGGAGGACTTTCTTTATCATACAGTAATTTGTTTTAAAGTAGTGTGGCTGTCTGTGTGTGGCCTCCAGGGCAAATTAACCTGGTGACTACTTGACAGCATATGCATGTTGCAGAAGGACTATGTGTCAGCCAGGCCCCTTACATCCTTTAGGGTGCATACAACTGTCAGCCAGTCTTGTGAGGCAGCACTCCCCTCCAGCCCTCCTCCCTGCCCCAAGGTGCTTTGACGACTGTCAGCCAGTCTTGTCGAGGGAAAAAAACACTCCCTCCTCCTCCCTCCCTCCTGCCCCAAAGATTGCACTGAAATCCACAGCACTATTCAGCCAGTCATGAGGGCAACACTCCTCTACTCCCTCAGTCAACTACCCCAATAGGGGTGCTGACGACTGTCAGCCAGTCTTATTTTATGGACAGGACACTCACCTCTCACCTCCCTCCTGCCCCAAAGGTGCTGTGTACAGTAAAAAAACTGTCCAGCCAGTCTTGTATGAAGAGCAACACTCCCTCCTCCCCTCCCTCCTGCCCCCAAAGTGCTGGACGGCTGTCATAGCCAGTCTTGTGAGGGCAGCACTCCCTCCCTCCTCCCTGCCCCAGCAAGGTGCTGACGACTGTCAGCCCAGTCTTGTGAGAACAGCCTCCCACCTCCCTGAAGCCTCCCCTCCCTCCCCTGCCCCAAAGGTGCCTGACGACTGTCAGCCAGTCTTGTGAGGGGCAACACTCCCCTCCTCCTCCCTTTTCCTCCCTGCCCCAAAGTGTGCTGACATTTGTGAGCCAATTCTTGTGAGGGCCTTCCTCCTCCTCACTCCTCCTCCTCCCTGAATACTCCCAAGGTGCTGACGACTGTCAGCCAGTCTTGTGAGGGGCACTCCCTCCCAATAACTCCTCCCTCCCTGCCTGTGTTCAAAGGTGCTGACGACTATCAGCCAGTGGTCTTATTTTTTGAGGGCGCACTCCCTCCCTCTCCTCCCTCCCTCCCTGCCCCAAAGGTGCATACAGAACTGTCAACCTTCAGTCTTGTGAGGTAGCCAAACTCCCTCCTCCCTCCCTCCCTGCCCCAAGGTGCTGAGGGACAAAATCAGCCAAAAGTCTTGTGAGGCATTTGCTCCCTGCCTTCCCTGCTCCCTGCCCAAGGTGCTGACGGCTGTCAGCCAGTCTTGTGAGCAAGCAACCTCCCCCCCTCCTCCCTCCCTCCCTGCCCCAAAGGTGCTGCCCTGACTGTCAGCCAGTCTTGTGAGGCAGCACTCGCTCCCTAACTCCCTCCCTGCCCCCAAAGTGCTGACGACTGTCAGCCAGTCTTGTGAGGCAACAGTCTTGTCCATTCACCCTCCTCCTCTCTCTTATCTTTTACTGCCCCAAGAGGTGCTGACAACTGTCAGCCAGTCTTGTGAGGGGCAACACTCCTCTCCTCCTCCTCCTCCCTACCCCCAAGGTGCTGACAGCTGTCAGCCCGGTCTTTATGAGGGGCAACACTCCCTCCCTCCTCTCCCTCCTCCTGCCCCAAGGTGCTTTGTGCTGTCAGCCAGCTTGTCGGGGCAACTCCCTGCCATGCACAGCCACAGCCATGTACTAAACTTTACCCGTCCATTTTCAGGGTCCAGGGCAGCCGTGAAGGTGACAGCTCCAGGCGTATAAGTTTCTTCCACTTCTAACAGATAGATCATGTTTGTAAAGGTAATTTCTGCTGTAAACTTTCTTAAAAGCAGGACAGAATATTTTCTTTATTTGTGCAGCTGTCGGCAGGCAACAGGAAGTACAACATGTTGTGAATATCTGGCCGACTGATCAATGTTATCCAGCAATGATGACAGAGTTAGTAATAGCTTCAAAGAATTACCGGGTTACCGATTGGCCCCTAACAGAAGTCAACTCACTACCCGTCAGCTCACTCCCTGGTCAGCTAACCCCAGGTAGCACCTCCTGGTCAACTAACCAGGCTTTCCTCCCTGGTCAATAGCCGTGAGTGGCGCTCCCTGGTCCAACTAACAGGTAACTCATTCCCTGGTCAACTAACCCAGATCAACTCATTCCTGGTCAGAATAGCAGGTTAACTCACTCCCTGGTCAAGCTAACCAGGTAGCTGCTCCCTGGTCAGCTTCTTGGTAACTCACTCCCTGGTCGCTAACTAACCCAGGTAACTCACTCCCTGGTCAACATAACCGGTAACTCACCTCCCCTGGTCAGCTAGCCAGGTAACTCACTCCCTGGTCAGCTTAACCAGGTGGCAACTCCTCCCTGGTCAGCTAGCTTGGGTAACTCCTCACTCCCCTGGTCAGCTAGCCAGGTAACTCCTCCCTGGTCAACTAACCCAGGTTAACTCGCTCCTCCTGGTCAACCCCTGGTCAAGCTAATTCCAGGTAATCGCCAGGTAACTCATTCCCTGAGTCAACCCCTAACCAGGTACCTTCCTCCCTGGTCAACTATTCTGTGGAATTAAGCTCACTCCCTGGTCAGCTAACCAGGTTAACTCACTCCCTGGTCAGCTACCAGGTAACTCACTCCCCTGGTCAGCCTTGGTAACTCCTCCAGTCAGCCCTTGGAGTAACTCACTCCCCTGGTCCAACTAACCCAGGTAACTCACTCCCCTGGTCCTTCACCTACAGGTAACTCCTCCCCTGGTCAACTAACCAGGTGCTCACTCTCCTGGTCAACCAGGTTAACTCACTCCCCTGGTCAGCAACCAGGTAACTCACTCCCTGGTCAAGCAACCAGGTAACTCACTCCCTGGTCAACTAAACCCAGGTAACTCACTCCCCTGGTCAACCCCTAACCAGGTAACTCCTCCCTGGTCAGCTAACAGGTAACTCCTCCCTGGTCAACCCCAACCAGGTAACTCCCTCCCTGGTCAGCTAACCAGGTAACTCACTCCCAGTCAGCTAACCAGGTAACTCACTCCCTGGTCCAGCTTCTAGCAAGTGCTCACTCCTGGTCAGCTTCTAAACCCAGGTAACTCACTCCTGGTCAACTAACCCAGGTAACTCCTCCCCTGGTCAAGCTAACTTGCAGGTAACTCTGCTCCCCTGGTCAGCCTAACCCAGGTATCCTCCTGGTCAAGCCAAGGTAACTCCTCCCTGGTCAGCTTCTTAGGTAACTCACTCCCCTGGTCCGCAGAACTAACCAGGTAACTCACTCCCTGGTCCCAACTAACCAGGTAACTCACTCCCTGGTCAGCTTCAACCCAGGTAACTCATACTCCACTGGTCAGCTCAACAGGTAACTCACTCCCCTGGTCAACTAACCAGGTAACTCACTCCCCTGGTCAAGTAACCAGTTAACTCCACTCCCTGGTCAAGCTAACCAGGTAACTCCACTCCCTGGTCAAGCCAACCAGGTAACTCACTCCCTGAAGTAACCAGGTAACTCACTCCCTGGTCAAGTAACCCAGGTAACTCACTCCCTGATTAAGTCAGCTAACCGGAGGTAGCTCACTCCCTGGTCAAGTAACCAGGTAACTCCTCCCCTGGTCAAGTAGCCAGGTAACTCCACCTGGTCCTAACCAGGTCCCGCTAACGGGTAACTCCCTCCTGGTCTGAGTAACCAGTGCTCAACTCCTGGTCAAGTGGTAACTCCTCCCCTGGTCAAATAACCAGGTTGGTCATAACTGCTGACAACGATGGCGCCATATATTTTTTCACTGACGTAAGCAACGAGCTCCATACAGCATTTTACTAGCAAAGTGTGTGGGAGAGAGTGCCGCAGATTTTGTGTGAATGTGCAAAACTTTGTTGCCTTGGCCCACACGGGACAACCACGCCCTCAGGCTGTTCTTTACACGATGCAAGTCCGATTTTATGTTTTTTGGATCTCATATACAACTGTATTTTCCAAGGTTGTATCGTGGCTCTCGCTTCAAAAACACGGCAAGTAGCAGAAATGTAGATCATTTCCCCAAAGGTGACGCAACGATACTGCCGAAGGTGTTGCCATGTAACAGGATCCTGCCCACCGAGGGCTCTCGTGCTGGAAAAGGTGTGACCACACAGTTGTTTTTTATAGTCGTGATGATTCGGAGGTTGATTTTTCATGATTTTTATTAAATATAAATCAATCTAGACACTGCTGGGTGTTGCAACAGTTATAAAAGGTTAATTTGGTTGATTTATATTCAGATATTACATGTGAGAAGAGAAGGAAGACATAATACCAGCATTTTGAGATATTTCTTGTAGTAGTTCTCCTTTTATTGTTTTCCTATGAATATTGAGAGGATACTTTTGTGCTTCTACAAATGTCTTGTAGTAAATATATTCTTGTTTACTGTAATCAAACTTAAGTTATATTAATATTATGAGCATTATAGTGTCCATGCCATCCACCCCTGGCCGAACCGTCACCACGGAGGATGGTTCGCACGATTCAGAAACTTGTCTTTCATCACCTACAGCTGAAAACTGAAATAGCTACAGGCGTCATATTAGCAGCCTAAAGAGCAGATGATGGAGGAACTTTTGAGATCAACAAAATTACACACTACTTTGAAACTTTTTCTAAAATATTTTTCTACCTACAGAGTGTCGAATCATCACCCCTCTCCCTATATGTCGACGCTAAATGACTAACTGGCACCTCTTTCGCCCCTGGATGACTCCGTGCCAAAACAGCCTACAGTTCCTGCCTGCACATCACGGCGTCTGCCAGAGCGAGGATGTTCCCTCAGCCGACCTGTCTTGGCGGTCTTCCTCTAGTTTCTGCTCGCTGTGTGCGTGCTGAGCGTAATCTTAACACCTCCATGATTTGCCTGGTGTTCTACAGGAACCAATATCTTGTTCTGGGGTGTTCACAGGAGTGGAAGCGAAGTTGGAATTTTTTGGAATCATGGAATTTCCAAATCATAATCTGATTTCACAGTTGAGTTATACGGATGATTTTTTACAATTTTATTCAGTGAGATTCATTCAGAATGTAAACTTCACAAAAACAGTTTTCAAGTGTCTCCACAACTTGGGCTGTCTGTAGGCAGTAAATTTCCCGGTCAGAGATTCTAAACTATATTTTAGAACCATCGCGATAAAATGAGCAACTTTTCTTCAATATTTTTCTGTACATCGCATCAGTAAAAGTTGGAATTTTTTGGGAATCCTGAAATTCAGCCAAGTGTGACAACCTGGAAAGAAAGGGCTCTCACAGCAGGGTGCCTTAATGGGACTTTTTCTTAGTTTCAAAGTGTATTTTTCGATGACTTGCGTTATGGGGATCACCCAAGAAAAGTTTTGCAGTTTGGAGGAGTTAATCTTTGAAATAATGTGAATATTGCTGAATGTGAGGCCGGGCTATTTTGAATATTACCCAGTGTGTTATTTACATGCAGTAAATTACCAAAATTCGCTTATGTGCAGGCACCTGCAAAGCCAGACGTCTTGTTTAAGTGCTTGCAGTGAGGTGAATTATAGGTGTTTGAAGGCCAAGAATCCTTGGAGTGTGATCTGACTAAACTGTTTGGCCTGAACAAGCTTGTCTTTCGTGTGCTTGTTTGGTGTGTTGTCTGATGCAAATCAGCACATTTGTGTTTTTATACAAGATGGCCTGAGGGTTCCTGAGTACAGAAACACTGAAATATGCAGAACACCAGCTTGGGTGAGGCACTGAGTGGAGAGCGTCCGTGCCCCAGGGTGCCCGCTGTGACCTGAGTGAAAAGGCGAACCCCAGCAATGCATTACCAATGCAAGGGGTACCAGTTGACCTGGGGTGTGGGTTGACCCACTGGTTGCCAGCGTGTGACCTGGGGTGTGGAGTTGACCTAGTTCTGGTTACCAGTTATTGACCTGGGGTGTGGGTTGACCTGGTTACCAGTTGACCTGGGGTGTGGGTTGACCTGGTTACCAGTTGACCTGGGGTGTGGGTTGACCTGATTACCAGTTGACCTGGGGTGTGGAGCTGACCTGGTTTACCAGATTTGACCTGGGGTGTGGGTTGACCTGGTTACCAGTTGACCTGGGGTGCAATGCGGTTGACCTGGTTACCAGTTGACCTGGGGTGTGGGTTGACCTGGTTATATCTTACTCAGGAATAACTTTAACAAAGCGTCCACACAGGGATGATACTTTGGCAGTGTTTTCGAGACAACGCCGTAATTTCACCACTATGGTTCTACCTAACAGTGTGGGTGACGAGAGCACTCACAAGAGACACGTAATGCAACAATCCGGCACAGGTGGTTTACGTGCGTGGCGGTGCGCTAGCCACGTCACGCAACTCGCCACGCCATGGCCTAATGTCGGGAACCACTCCACCTGCCAGACTGTCATTGCATGTCCCTCACGATTACTTTGGTCATCCACATTTTGTCAGTGTGAACCACGCGGATGAAAGCTGGGGCCAGGTCTGAAGCATTGCTCTATGAGTATCTTCCTTGACCAACGCTCTGTTGAAATGTTGCTCCACGAGAAACAGCACAACACAGCCCCTGAAACCCCATGGTGTGTGTGTGTGTGTGTGTGTGTGTGTGTGTGTGTGTGTGTGTGTGTGTGTGTGTGTGTGTGTGTATTTACCTAGTTGTATTTGCCTAGTTGTAGTTTACAGGGCCTGGGCATTGTATGCTCGTGTGGTCCCGTCTCCCCGTGTCTGCATTTATCCAACTTATTCTTTAAAGCTTTTTGCACCTCCTCTCCTTTGATACTGTATCCCTCGCTCCAGACTGTTCCAAAGCCTCTACATATCTTTTGCAGGGAGGCTATACTTCTTTATTGTCTCTCAAGCATCTCCCTTTCTCAATTTTTTACTGTGTCCTCTTGTATTTTCTGCTTATGTTTCCTTCTGACTAGTAGCAGTTCTTCATTATCTACTTCATCTATTTTGTTTAATAATTTATAAATTTGGATTAGGATACTCCCTTTCTTCTTTGTTCAGTGTTGTTAAGTTCATTTCCTTTAATCTTTCCTCGTATATTAATCCCTCCAACTCTGGGACCATTTTGATGCTACCATCCTCTGTATTCTTTCTAGTTTCTTTATATGCTTCTTCTTATGGGGACCACACTACCTCTGCATATTCTAATTTTGGTCTAATCATGTTGATGATTAACCCCTTCTCATCATGTCGCATGTCCATGTAGCTAAATGCTTCTCCAATATTTCTCACCAAGTTATATGTGTCTCTAAAGATCCGATTTATATGACTCTCTGGTTATCATCCCTCTCATCACGCTACTCCCAGGTGCTTCTCTCTTCGCTGCACTTTTTAATGTTTCACCATTTCCATGTTTGTATATCAGATTGGTCTTGTTTCACTTTTACCCATTTCCATAACATGACATTTTTCACATTAAATTCCATCTCCCAATCCATCACTCCATTTCCAAATTTTGCTATAGATAGCTTTACTTGCAATATTTCACAATCTTCTTTTGTTTCTTATATGTTTTTGTAATTTAGCGTCGTCAGCAAACAGGTTTATGTAGCTATTAACTCCTTCAGCCATGTTCATTTTACATATACTAGGAAGATTATCGCTGCTAATACTGTGAACCCTGTAATAACTCCACTTTCTACATTTCTCCATTCTGATTTTATGTCTTGACCACAGTTCTCATCTCCTTCCCATTAGGTAGCTTGCCATCCATTTTTCATATTTCCTTTCCAATCCTCCTTTATTTTTCCAGTTTTCCATAATAGTCTTGTATGTGGAACTTTGTCAAAACCTTTTCAAATCTAGATAAATACAATCAACCCATCCATCCCTTTCCTGTGTTCTGTCTGTCACTCTTGAGTAAAAACTGAAGTAAGTTTGTAACTTCACATAAGTCAGCCTTTTGAAATCCATATTGTTTTGCTGGTAATTAACTTATGCTCTTCTAGAAATTTAGTCCCACTGCTTCTTTATTATTTTCTCACATATTTTGCACAAAACACTTGTCAGGGATGCTTGGGTCTGTAGTTTGAAGGTTCATCTTTCCTTCCACTGTTATATATAGGGGACCACTTCAGCCCTTCTCTCCACTCATTGGGCATTCACCTGTTGCTACGAGAGCATCTTATGATGTCGTATATTGGAACAATTAATTCATCTCTACATTTTTTAAAATATACCCAGATACTCCATCGGTCCTACTGCTTTTTCCTTCTTCTAGTTCTCCCAGTAATTTATGGATCTCTTCTTTGTTTACCATAATCTCTTCCATAGACTTCTATTTTATTCTCTTGTGGCGCAATAAAGATTGTTTCTTTGGTAAGACTTGCCTGAATTTTCTATTTAATAACTCTGCCATACCTTTAGGGTCATTGACTTCCACATTCCCGTGTGTGTGTGTGTGTGTGTGTGTGTGTGTGTGTGTGTGTGTGTGTGTGTTGGGGTGTTGGGGGTGGGGTGGTGTGTGTGTGTGTGTGTGTGTGTGTGTGTAGGGGTGTTGGGGCTGGGTTGGTGTGTGTGTGTGTGTGTGTGTGTGTGTGTAAGGGGTGTTGGGGCTGGGTTGGTGTGTGTGTGTGTGTGTGTGTGTGTGTGTGTGTGTGTGTGTGATCGTTTCCTTCATTTCGCTCGTCCTCCTCCTCCGCCGCTTTACTTCGTTCTCTTCCCTTTCCTCTCTTCTGCCTTCGTTTGCTGCTCTTTTCTTCACTTTTTCTCTCTCTCTCTCTCTCTCTCTCTCTCTCTCTCTCTCTCTCTCTCTCTCTCTCTCTCTCTCTCTCTCTCTCTCTCTCTCTCTCTCTCTCTCTCGTCTTCTCCCTCCCCTCTCCTTCCTTCCTTCCTTCCTTTCCCTTCCTTCCTTCCTTTCCCTTCCTTCCTTCCTTCCTTCCTTTCTCTTCCCCTTCTCTCCTCCTCCTTTCCTTTCCCAGCCTTCCTCACCTCCTCCTCCCTCCCTCCCTCCTCCTCACCCAGAGTCCGTGTTCCTGATGTATCTGTGGAGCA